>NW_024386885.1:4276548-4344048 GCF_900408965.1 Simochromis diagramma
TCGGTCTCCCTTTTTCCTGTCATCATAAATAATGACTATGAACGAACACGATGCTTTTTACTTTGTCCACATTATGTTTGGAGACACTGAAGTTTATTTTTATTGTTTTCAGGAGGATGAAAAGCTCCCGAACATTAATCCGAGGAAGCTCAAGTATCAGGTAAGACCAGGGTCGAATCCTGCCGCGTTATTAAGGCGCGGTTCTTTATCTCTGCATCGTGTTCCAAATGTGCCTCATGCATGCCCTTAATTTAATCAGACTATCCTAAGGTGATAAATATGCTTTTAATTTGAAAGGAGACAGAGAATGGGCTTTCTCTTTAAATGTTCGATGACAAACAGAGAAGCTCCGAATGTTCCAGCGGCGGCGTTTAACCCAGAGGTTCAGCCGAGGGTTCGAGGGATTAGTGTTTATCTTTTTTAACCCCTGTCGTCGTCAGCTTGGCTTAGTGAAATATAGAAGATCACACGGTGTCGCCAAAACTGGGCGTGTCCTCAGAGGTCGGTGTTCCCTGGAAGAATGATCCTTTCACTTTAACTCGAAGCAGGCTTCATGTCAATACAGTTTGACACTTCAGATGCTCACCTGTAGTTCTGTTCATACTCACTATATAAAAGATGGACGTAGACCACCTCACTTAGTTTTTTTTTTTTTTTTTTTTTTTAAATGAATCAATGAACGTATTTATTTTTGAGCCTCAGACGGAGCATTCTTGCTGTTTCCATCTTGGTCTTTTGAAACCAGATGTGATGACCGAGCTCGTAGGTTCACAGCTGTCCGTCACAGTTTAGACCCGCCCTGAATCAGCCCTGACTGATTCTCAGCGTCTAAAACGAACCTCGTGTTTTATCCAAAAGGACCTGAAACCAGAAACTGAGACGATAAAACCGTACAAGTGTAGGAGAAGATTCCAGCTAGACGAGTCGCCCCCTGCTGGCCGCTTTAGCTTTGTGTCAGCTAGCTTTGCTGGCTAAACGTTTTTTTAGAAGACTGCGTTTTGCATGTAATCCTAGAGTAGGAGTTGGTACCAGTTAAACCAGTTTCAGCTTAAACATCATAGGGAAACCCTGCAGCTGGTTTATCTTTTGTATTTTTGGGAGAACGGAAAGCTCACTCTCTGCTTTATGATGGTCAACCAAAGCATGGGAAGCAGAAATGATCAGAGTATCCAAACGTCTTTCCTTTCAAACTGTGCAAACTTGGGTAAAACAGTATTTGCAGATGATTTTAGTCAAAGCTGAGATGAGCTGACGACCTTTGCCCCTGGAAGTGAACTGTTTGCAAATGCTTTTCTACCTGTGTTTGAGTTTCAAACCTTTCAGAAAGACGTTTTCGTGCACTTGTCAATTTAATTTGCATGACAAACCTTCACCTTATTGATTTAAATCACTTACATCCCACCTGTGCACCTGGTGATTGGAGGAACTGTAATTCTCAGTGGGGTGGATTATGAACTTCAGCATAATTCCTAGAGCCTCCACTTTAGTCACGGACTCCACTCCCCCCCTTGTGCACACAGAGAGCCAGAGGGTCTAGCTTCCAGCATTCCCTGGAGTTTGAGGCAGTCTGTCCTAATGTCCACAAAAACATGTCAGAGGAACCAGAACGTGGTCTCGTACAGATTCAAAGAGAAGAAACGCAAAAGTCTGCAGACATTGAAAAAGTGGAAGTTCCTAAAATCAATGACCTCAGCAAAGGAGAAGTGGGCCGAGCAGCTTGTGACCTCAACTGTTTGAACGCCGAACACAAAATTGAGCAAGAAGTGCACCCAGACCAGCACAGCAACAGATCTGATGGAAGTGATTCCACCTGCTGTGTTGACGATGATCGTGGTGAAAAGCAGGAGGTTCACGATGGACGCTCGTTTTCTAACTCGGAGGAAAAGGTTGAATCCCAAACATGTGATTCAGGGAGAGCAGGCGAGACGAAACCGCCCACTGATCATTCCTCAAAGTCACGCAGCTTTAACAGTGGTTACATCAGTTCAGTGATTCAGTGGTTACAAGTAAGTCAGCAGCAGATGATGGGATCCTTTGTTGGTCAAACAAAACCAGAACTGGATGCAGAAGCAGAGAAAGTGACAGCCAATAAGAGCTTTGTCTTCGGCTACTTTGCTGACAAACTGTCCGAGGTGTATAAAGATGCTGGTAGAAAGCTTCAGGGCACACGGGACATCATTCGAAACGTTCAAGCAGGCGACATGAAGGTTGTCCTCCCTCAGTACGTGAGCATGATATCCAAAGAGCTGCCGCTGATTCATCAAACACGGCTTCACCAAGAGCCAAATCCTTCAATCGCAGCTGAGCACAAAGGCACTTCGGTAGATCTGTCGAAGGATTGTGTGCTGAGGCTCCCACAGAATCGCGGAGCTCCGCCGATCCCGAACATCTCTGGTTGGCCTGAAGGATCCGTGTCCTCTTTGAGAGTTACCAGTCCAGAAGTGTTTCATCAGAGGCTGGTCGAGCTTCCGGCTGTTTTGTCTGAGCTACAGACATTTTCATCCCAGAGGATCCTGGAAAAGTTGGAATCTCTGGCTCCTCGGGAGAATTTTGGCAAGGTTTTGAGTCTGTTTTGGCTCAGAGCGGCTAACTGTCAGAAACCCATCCCAAAACCCGCCTGTCTGCTTTTGTCAGAGACGGACTTAATCATTCTCTCAGCGAGGACGGATTCTACAAACATGTTGACTATTTTTCACCGCTTTAAACTCCAAGAAATCCGGGAAGTCCAGATAAGTCTGGCAGGGCAGCACATCCGCCTAACAGGCTGCACCGAAGACACCGTCCTAGCTATCTTCACGTACAGCAAAGAGCTTACTCAGGACCTCTGCAGGGCTCTACTGAATGCTCTCTTTCCTGAGAAGATCCCTGAAGAGACTGAACGTCAGCCGTTGCTCTCTGCCGACCTAATGGTAATCTCTCTGGATTGGACTTCAAGAGTTCCTGACGTCATCCTTGACAGCGGGCTTCACATCACTTCCAGATTTAAGCGCGTCCTCGCCGACTTGCTCTACATCATCCACGGGAACATGGATGGTCCCGGCAAACCTTCGCTTGCTAATGTCCGTCCCCTGCTCTACACCAGCGTCAAAGTCAAGAACTCTACCTGTGTGCACCGGGACACCATCTCCCAGTTCCTCCTGACGGACACCCACGTAGCTCTTCTCCGAGAGGATGGCGTCTTTCATCCAGTGCCGCGGGGATCCAGTCTGGTCCCCACCCACCCACAGTTTCAAGGAGTCAAACTCCGCAAGCGTTCTGACATCAGGTGCCTGCTCGTGAAGAAGACCGACACCTGCGTGGTGGTAGACTTTGTTTTTATGAAGCCCAAATCGCAAGCCGTGAAGAGAGAGGTGCAGTTCAGACGTGGCGCGGCTGACCTTCCTTCTGATCGAGGCCCGTGTGAATCCTGGAAATTATGCTTTGGCTGCTCCTCAGAAGCTCAGACTCTGATTAATCACCTGTGCACCTGAAGCCCAGCATTACCTGGACACAGTGTGCCTATCTCGTGTTTGTCCACAATCAGACACCTTATTTATTTTAAGATGTTACATAAATTCTAATTAATAAATTGGACCTTAAAAGGTGCGTCATCTTGAAGTATTTTTCTATTTGTTTTTTAATAAAATTGTAAACTTTTTAACTTTTGATGATACAGATGTTTATTCGTCAAATGATTTGTTTGTGGTCAGTGTACATGCACCATGTAGACTGTAGAGGAGTGGCTTCCATGTTCATATTACTTCATGTGTAATTTCTTTGCAGAGACTTGATGTTGGGATGCTGACCGAGTAATAAAGTTTTGGTTTGATTTCTGATTTGTTTGGAGGTTTTTGGCTATAACGGGTTTGTAAATGAACAATTTCCTGATTGTAATTTTCCGAGTCAGCCTTTTACCCTCCGTTTCTTTTTTCCTTCTCTTTTTCAACGACTTCCTGTCCAGCACTTGGTGTCTCGTCCTCCCGGGACGAGCTGTGGCGGCCTCCAGGAGCCTGTTAAACTTAGCATTCCTCGTTACGTTCTCCGTGGGCAGGGGAAGGACGAGCACTTTGAGTTTGAGGTGAAGGTGAGTCCAATCACAGATTCTATCTAAATGCATGTTAAAACTGAGATTTCATGCTTGCGTCTGCGCTGCTTGTGCACTTTATTAGTTACACATGTACAGTGTCAGGTTCATGGTTTGGCTGCTTAAACCCTGAAGCTGTGACGACCTGCAACCCTCACTCTGTGTTTATGAAGCAGGTCAGAACGTTTATTGTCAAGAGTTCATAGAACAACTTTCAAAGACCAGGGCAGGTGTGTTCTGGTGAATCGGCGTTAGGGGCAGGGCTCACAGGGGGAACCTGGGCGACGGCCATGAGAAACTAAATGCTAAATTGACGGGTTCTTAATCAGCACTTTCCTACTCTGAGCACTCAAGGCGCTTTATATCATTTGCCTCAGTCGCACATCCACTTTGTTTTTGCCTTGTCTCTAACATTCACAGGAGGGCTCACATCTTCAAACCAACAAGTCTGAAGTCCAGATGTGGTGCATTGGTGTCAGTATGAAGTAAATAATGTGTCTCTGTCTGCTACCAAAACAAATACAAGAACAAAGTGACGCCGAAGACGCTGCCAAAGTCCACAATTATCATTTCTTACTTTTAGTTTCTTTCTGAAATTTGAACTTTAGAAGAATTTGAGTTACATCTTTGACTTGCACGCGTCACTCTGTGCGTGTTCTTTGAATTACTGCGGTTAGCAACGATGCACGGGGGTAAACGGTTGCTCGTAGCGCGTTTGTTAATAACTACATTTCTGATTAAAAGCTCAGCTGTTTATATGAAACCGTCGTTTGATCGCAGTCTGCACAGCACCATCGCCACGGGCCAAAGTCGACACGGGAGCCACCGCCGTCACTAAAGTTGCGTCCACGCTGGAAGCGATTCACTCCTTGCTTTTAGAGGTTCCAGGGTCTGGTTGCCTTGGTAACCCTCTAACGTATTTACAGTGTCCTGCACTCTCATTGGTAGTTGCTTCAATCGCTCACCTCGAAGTTGAGCAGAGCTTATCTCAGGTCACGCCTGCTTGGATCTGTTGCTCGCCTTCACTTAAAGTGGCGAAATGGCATTGACTTCCTGCGGTCTCCGCTCGCCGCGTGGCTGTGAAGCAGGGTGGACGCACTTTGTTTGCATCATCAGCCTGTTCCTGTGCGATCGGCGTCGTTAGCTTGTTTCTTAGATAAACAGGATGTGCAACTAGTTTCAGAGCCCTGTGATGGACTGACGACCTGCCGTTGGGTTTCCCACCTTTCGCCCAGTTGTCAGTGGAGTTAGTCTCCCAGCAGACCCACAGCTGGTAACCTCACAGCAGCTAAAAACACCCCAACAACACGTGCAGAGGTCCAGCTCAGGTGAAGCTAGCAGCTACAGCTGCCTGTGTCACCATCCACCTGTCAGTCAGAGGCAGCTGCCATTGAAAGATGTTAAAGTGACGGGGTTCTCAGACGAACACTGGAAGGTTTACTTTCTGTAGAAATGTTCCTCTGACAGACTCGTGACCAATAAGTCAAGTAAACTGGTGGTCCATCTTCACTGGTATCCAGATGTGTCATTCTTGTAGAATGGCTGAGTAGATCAACGAGCTCAGATTTGGTGTCCATCATCTCGATGTTCATGTGCTTCTCTTTGGTCAGATCACTGTGATGGACGAGACGTGGACGGTGTTCAGACGCTACAGCCGCTTCCGGGAAATGCACAAGAGCCTGAAGTTAAAATATCCAGAGGTGAGACACGTCATCAGCTTTTAGAACCGTTTACAGATCAAAGCAGCAGAAATACGTTTCTGCGTTTGAGTCGGAAGAATGACGAGAGACGCCCAGAACGTTACCTAGATCACGGTTTGGGCTGTGAGTGCTGCGCTCAGACAGATCCCAGAGTAGAAAAACACTGTGTTTCAAGCAGCCTGAGCTTAGTGCACACATCATCAGAAACTGTGACCACGATTAACGAGAAGAGTGAAAACCTTCAGCTCTACAGCGTAGCCCACAGGACACTGATGACGCATCTGGCTCGTAACTTAATACTGAAACACAGATCAATAAAGGATCATCTGAAAGTTGCTGGTTTGAGTCTTTGTGGTGAGGGACTGGTGCAGCAGCAGGAACACACCTGAAAGACCAAATGGTGCTCCAGTCACCTGAACTCACCTGGTCTCAGTCCAGGTTCAGCCTTACAGATTCGTCACAGAGACGTCCTGATGAAGAGGCTAGCTTATACCTTTATACTCAGTGTTCTGGCGCCAGGTGATCGTCTCTGAACTCTGTCTGTTTCAGCTCGCCGCTCTCGATTTCCCGCCAAAGAAGCTGTTTGGAAACCGGGACGAGCGAATGGTCGCCGAGCGGCGGAATCACCTGGAGGTACGTGGAGGAACATTTGGGGCTGATTAAGGAGATTTCTGGGAGAACAGCGTTACAGTAATCTGAACGAGAGGTGACCAGGACGCGTGTGCTTTATTTTTTATGAATTTTTCACTCGAAGACTTCAAACGTAAAGTTTTTGAGTCTGAGCTGATTGGCTGTGGTCCGTGTGGGGGTGGGCTGTAGGCAGGTATTCTCAGAGGACGGAGAGGGAGTCAAAGAGCACTGATGATGGTGAGGAGGAGGATGAGGACGTCTGATAAGAGCCAGCTGCACTTAACCTGTGAGTGTTCTTAATGTTTTGGCTCACTAACACAGCCGACTTTCTTCTTCTGTGGTTCACTGCAGCGTTATCTGAGGAACTTGTTCCGAGTGATGCTGTCGTCCTCCAGCTCGCCCCTCCGAGCGGACGAAGACGGCCTTTTCCATCTGTCCAAACGAGACGTCTGCGACTTCTCCTCGTTCTTCAAGAAAGGCGTCTTCGAGTACAGTAGCCACGGCACCGGCTGACCGCCGCGCCGCATCAGAGGGCGGCGGAAACCTCTGACAAACCAAAACATAAACAGAACTGCTCGGTGCCTTTTTCCCGGCGCCTCAGCGGGTCAGGAGCAGGGAAAACGTGCAGGTCAGCTTTTCCTCTCCGGCTCCCTGCTGTCGTCAGACTCGACCAATCAGTTGCTGCTCAGCACGAGTGTTTGTCCAGAGGCAGGTGGGACTCTGCACGATCCGTGGTCTGTATGTAACGCGCTTAGCTGCTCGCGCTCAGTGGGTCTGAGCGTTTTTAGAATCTCTTCATTAAACCTTCACTCGTTTCAGAAGAGCTGCTCCTCTGTTTGTCACAGCGACGCTTTCTCTGGGTTTGCACTGCGATCATCAGGAGGTGGATCTCTGTATCGCTGAGCGCCGCGCTGTCACGACACAACAGGTGAACGATCACACCTCGGTTAACAGCAGCCACACTGAACCTGGACAGTTACTGTGAGGCGTCTACATTATGTATAATTCAATTCAGCTTTATTTACACAGCGCCAAATCACACAGTCGCCTCAAAGCACTTTATACTGTAAGGTCGACCCTACAATAACACATAGAGAGAAAAACCCAACAATCATATGACCCCCTATGAGCAGCACTTTGGCGGCAGTGGGAAGGAAAAACTTCCTTTTAACAGGAAGAAACCTCCGGCAGAACCAGGCTCAGGGAGGGGCGGGGCCATCTGCTGTGATTGGTTGGGGTGAAAGAAGGAAGACAGGATAAAGACATGCTGTGGATGCAGAGAGGTCTGTTAACACATAGTGAGTGAAGAAGAAACACCCAGTGCATCATGGGAATCCCCCGGCAGCCTACACCTGTTGCAGCATAACTAAGGCTACGTTCACACTGCAGGCGAAAGCGCATCAAATCCGACTTTTTTGACCCTATGCGACTCATATCCGATCATGGTGTGACAGTGTGAACGGCACAAATCCGATATTTTTAGGTCCGACCTGGGTCACTTTCGTATGTGGTCCTGAATCTGATACATATCCGATGTTTTAGTCACTGACACAAGACGCCAATTATCAGCGCCGGAGAAGACATCGTGAACGCTTCCTGTCCATCCCGTGAAACTGTTGGGAAGACAACGTTGGAGAAACGTGAGCATTTTCTTTGTTCTGTATAATCTGCAGATTCTGACAGAAATCTGCAGCTATCCTTTGAAGCACCGCTCCTCTAAAACAGCAATAAGGATCATTATTAGGTTATTTACATTAATATGTAAATAACAAAATAACTTAAAGCAAAAATTGGGAAACGTAAAGTCCGAAGTCTTTATATTAAGGGCCATCAGTCAAACAATACTGTTGCTCTGGGTCTAAACAGAGCGCGTTGTGTGTGACGTCTTCTTTTGCGCATGCGGCCGCTTTGAGCGTTCACACTAGAGCGCGTTTGCTGTCCCATTTTATTTGTAGTGTGAACGAGCAGACAAAAAAAATCTTATTTGATCAAAAAATCGGAATTGAGCATCAAGACCTGCAGAGTGAACGTAGCCTGAGGGAGGATTCAGGGTCACCTGGTCCAGCCCTAACTATATGCTTTAGCAAAAAGGAAAGTTTGAAGCCTAATCTTGAAAGTAGAGATAGTGTCTGTCTCCTGAATCCAAACTGGAAGCTGGTTCCACAGAAGAGGGGCCTGAAAACTGAAGGCTCTGCCTCCCATTCTACTTTTAAATACTCGAGGAACAACAAGTAGGCCTGCAGAGCGAGAGCGAAGTGCTCTAATAGGGTGATATGGTACTACAAGGTCATTAAGATAAGATGGGGCCTGATTATTTAAGACCTTGTATGTGAGGAGCAGGATTTTGAATTCTGGATTTAACAGGAAGCCAAAACAGGAGAAATCTGCTCTCTCTTTCTAGTCCCTGTCAGGACTCTTGCTGCAGCATTTTGGATTAGCTGAAGGCTTTTCAGGGAGTTTTTAGGACATCCTGATAATAATGAATTACAGTCGTCCAGCCTGGAAGTAATAAATGCATGAACTAGTTCTTCAGCGTCACTCTGAGACAGGATATTTCTAATTTTAGAGATGTTGCGCAAATGGAAGAACGCAGTCTTACATATTTGTTTAATATGTGCGTTGAAGGACATGTCCTGGTCAAAAATGACTCCAAGGTTCCTCACAGTGTTACTGGAGGCCAAGGTAATGCCATCCAGAGTAAGAATCTGGTTAGATACCATATTTCTAAGCTTTTCAGGGCCGAGTACAATAACCTCAGTTTGATCTGAATTAAGAAGCAGAAAGTTAGCGGCCATCCAGGTCTTTATGTCTTTAAGACATTCCTGCAGTTTAACTCATTGAGTCGGAAGAATGACGAGAGACGCCCAGAACGTTACCTAGATCACGGTTTGGGCTGTGAGTGCTGCTCTCAGACAAATCGAACTCCGAGTCGAAGCCCCAAAGCTTCTCAAATCCTTTATCTCAGTTCAGCCTCTGTCTGCTTTAGCTCCACCCACTTCAAGCCAGCTCTCAGTGACATTATCCAGAAAAAACTGTTTCAAGCAGCCTGAGCTTGGTGCACACTGAGTTCATCATCAGAAACTGTGACCACGATTAACGAGAAGAGTGAAAACCTTCAGCTCCACAGCAAAAAATAAATAAAAAAAAAACTCCTTTTACAGAATCACTGGGAAAAACTTTAAAACTTCAACTTCTGGGCTTAAAATAAGAAGTGAATCACACAGTTTCACAGCCTGATGCACAAACTGGTTGCTCTCTGGACCGTTTCCTCCTCCATAACAGCCGAGGACGTTTAAATTGTATTAAAAGTTTTCATGATTAGGGGCGTGGCCTCTGACTGACAGGTGGATGGTGACACAGGCAGCTGTAGCCTCTGGACGTGTTTGTGATGTTGGGGTGTTTTTAGCTGCTGTGAGGTTACCGTAGTAACAGACCAATTAAGAAGGCGGAGCTCCAGGTTTGATGCTCAGTGAAGCAGAAACAGTGACGGCAGCGTTTCTAATAACTGACTTTTCTATATTGACCATGTATTTAAATAAAAGCTGACATGTGGATCCTGTTGTTTCTCTTTTCTTTGTTGCCGGTCTCGTGTTTCACAGCTGCACATTCATCACTTTCATGCTAAGCGTGCAGCGATCGTGCTCCGCCCTCCTGCTCCGCCCTCCTGCTCCGCCCTCATGTCGGAGTGAATCCCTGCTGTTTGTCTTTAAGGGAAAAGAACCAAACCTTTCAGTGCAGACCAATAAAAATTCAAAATCCAACCAAAAGAAGTTTTATTTTGTTTGTTTTGGTAGATCAGCAGCAGCAGGTCTGTAAACAATAACAGCAGAAATATTCAGTCAAAAGGATAAAGTTTTCTTTCCACATTATTGGAGAAGCTTCGTGGAACGATTCAGTCACATCTTCAGGAGGAAATGCGTTTTATTTTGAAAGAGTTTAACTTCTTTTCAAATCCGAGCTGCTGGAAGTTCGTGGCGGCCGGTCCCTCCAGGATCTGCTGCGCAGGTTCAAGTCTTCAGCCCCTCCCTCTGCTCGTCGTACCCCTGCACAGAAACGCTCGGTCAGTCACCACCTGAGCTGCTGACAGGTGAGCTGTGCCCCGCCCACCACCGCCCACCTTACGCTGCTGAGCCAGGTCCTCCTTTAAGGCCGCGATGGTGTTGTGCTTCTGCTCCACGATGGCCTACAAAGGTCAGACATGTGAGCGCTCGGATCTAATTGGATGTGGAGACGTTTATCTGCACGTCTTCGTGTTAACGATTGGCTTCCTGTAAACGTGCGAGCGCCATCTTTACCTCCAGCCTGCTGGCGGCGCTGCCTGCTGCCGTCGGATCGGCGCTGGAGGCCGAGAGCGCGGCGCACAGCTGAGCCTCCTTCTTCTCCAAGGTTTCGGTGAGCGCTGCCAGCTTCCTCTCCAACATCACCGCCTTCAGCTCGCTCCTCTGCTGCACGTCCATGATGGCGTCCCTCTGCTTCTTCAGCAGCTCGTCGCGCTCCTGCTGCACCTGCGGGACGCCGACATGGTCACAACCGTCAACATCATGGATGGAGGCAGGAGAGGAGATGATGGGGGCGGGTTACCTTCTCAGAGGCCTGCAGCAGCAGATCGTGCTCCAGTGTCAGATCTCTCAGCTCCCTCTCCACGACCTTCATCTGAGCCCGGCTCTCCTGTCAGCGATGACATCATCAGTTACTTACAGTGGTGTGCAAAGGTTCGGGCACTCTGATCATTTTCATGATCTTTCTTCATACATCATCTGTTGCTTGGAGCAGCAATTTCATTTAAATCTGTCACACAGCAGACGAACGTGATGATGTTTGAGAGGTGAAATAAAGTTTACACAAAGTGAGCAACAGTTACTCTAAGTTAGGTAGGTGCAGAAATTTAGGCACCTTTGTCGTTTTATTGATTGTGTGAATGTGTGTGTGTGACTGGATGTGTAAAGCGCTTTGGGGTCCTTAGGGACTAGTAAGGCGCTATACAAATACAGGCCATTTACCATTTTATTGGAACAGGGAATTTGTTTGGTGAGCTCAGTCACACTTGACCTACATGCAGGTGAATCCAACAGAACAGGAACAGGTTAGTTTTTCTCCTCTTTGCATCTTCTCAGTGGCAACATGGGAGCCTCAAACAACTGGAAACAAAGACTGTTCAACATCATGGTTTAGGGGAAGGATACCTTCTGGCTGCAGATGGTGTCACTGTGCACAAAGAGATGCTGTATGAGAGAGTAATGCAGAAGAAGCCTGAGGTATGCTTACAGCACGACTGGAAAGCCAGCTGCAATTTGGAATAAACTGCTGCGACTCATGAAACTAAAACTGAGCTCTCTGGACATAACAGGAGGCGGCGTGCATGGTGGAAACAGAACACAGCAGGCCAAGAGAAACACTACCCACAGTACAATTTGGTGGCGGTCCCATCATGCTGTGGGGCCATGGGCCCAGTGCCGGTACTGGGAGTCTCATTAAAGTTGAGGGACGCATGGATTCCAGTCAACGAACGGTCCAGAATACCTTCAACCAGAATCCAGACTCTCACTGGAAGCTACAGGAAGCCTTTAGAGGCTGTTAATGCTGCAAAGGTCGGATCTACTAAATACTGATGTCATTTTTCTGGTGCCCAAATTTCTGCACCTGCCTAATTTAGATTAACTGTTGCACACTTTCTGTGAATCCTATAAACTTCATTTCCCCTCTCAAACATCGTTTGTCTGCAGTGTGACATATTTAAACGAGATTGCTGATCCAAACAACCGATGATTTATGAGGAGAAGCCTCCAGGTGCGTGAAGCTCCCGCTCAGCTTTCATGTTCCTGAGTCACCTGTTTGGTCATGAATCTGTTTTCTGCACTGGCTTAGTTTAATATTGATCTCATTTATGTTCATAATAATAATAATAGTTATTATTATTGTAATAGACTGATGCCGGTCGTCCATATTAAATGTCAGTTGAAAGTGGGAGGAGCTAAAGCAGCTTGTTTCAGAGGATGAGATAAAGAAGGATTATTCTGAGCTGTGACTGGAAGCTGTGGTCACATGATCTCCATTAAAGACAGAATTGATGTCGCGGGTCTCCCTCTGAATGACATCAGCCATGAGCAGAAATGTTTTGTTATCCAGGTTCTGCTCTGATAAGGGCGAGCTTCCCGGCGACCATGTGACCTGATGGTGCTTTCTCCCAATGAGCCGCAATCTATAAAGTTATTAACAGGAAAAATGCTCTGCTTCACCATTCTAGTAATGCTAGCAGCCTCAGGAGCAGGGGCGGGGCCTATCAACGCCATGGTGGAGGTGGAGCTTTTAGCAACGCACCAGCATCTCAGCCTTGCAGCGGTTGTGCTCCTCCAGCCGGCGGCGCAGCTCAGCCAGATCCCGCTGGGCCTCCGGCAGAGCCTCCTTCAGGCTTCTGTTCTCCTCCTGAGCCTTGGAGAACTCTCGGGACACCCGAGCCTGCTGCTTCTGCGCCTCCGTGAGCTCCTCCTACCAAACACAGGAAACGCAGCGTGAAGACAGACGGCCACACCGCTGGCAGGTCTCAGCTTTATCGAGCAGTGAGCCCCAAACAAAAAGCATTCTGGGAAATGTAGGATCCAGAATTTAACAGCAAGTTTCCTTTAATTTCAGTTTCTGCAGCAAACACGTAGAAGATATTTTACCTCATAAAGAACTTGCTCTAAAAAGATCTGCTGTGTAACTCGTATCCACAGCAGGAAGTGAGTCACAATGAGACAGCTTGGACAGAAGTTTCAGATCTGTGAAGATGTTCTGGTCAAACATCTCAGAAACGAGATCCTCATTCCTGCCCGATCTGCTGAAATGTGAGCGGCCCAACAGGTCGCACGAAGCAGATCGTTCTCGAAGAACTCTAAGCTCTTCTTCGGTACCCTAACCCTGCAGGCAGCCGTGAACTCTTTGAACTCTCCATCAGATCTTGTGTAAAAATGCTATTTCATGTCCAACTGTGTTACCTTTGACCTTTTGAAGCTGGAGGACTGCAAACAAACACAAAGTCTGTGAAAATGAAAGTTTCTAAATATTATTTTATGTGTAAACACCTTGAATCTGTGTCCCTGTGCTCCACCCACCGCACGCCTCCCGAGTCACAGCCTTGAAGTCTCCGTCCCGGCTCACGGGTCTCACCTTGAGCGTCCTCTGGTCTGTCAGCAGTCTCTCCCGAGTGGACGTGAAATGCTCCTCGACTCTCCGCAGAGCTCGGTCGTGCTCCTCAATCAGAGCCGCCTCTCGACTCTTCATCCTCTCGTCGAGCTCGGCAACCGCCACCTGACGCTTCTTCTTCTCCTCCTGGATCATCATCTGCATCTTCTTATGATACTTCACCTCGATGTCTGCGCAGGGAGGGAAACCGCAGCAGAGGTTATGAAGGAAGATGAACGGAGAGGAAGGAGTGGGAAAAGAATAGGAAGGAACTAGTACACGTGGGGGAAAGGAAACAAGGAGGCCGGTGTCCCAGGGCTGAAAGGTCACCTGATCGGCGCCGAGCTCACAGGTGTTCTTACCTCTGATCCTGTGCTCGTAGTGGTTGGTGAGCTCCATCAGCTCCGTCTGATGTTTCTGTCAAGGAGGAAGTGACATCACCGAGGTGTCCAGGTGTAAAAATCAAGTGTCGACTCGATTTACGGGCAGCGACTCACCAGCTGCAGCGCTTTGATGTGGCTCTCGATGTGGAACTTCTTCTCTGTGAGCTCCGCCTGCAGACCCTGAACGTTTCTGTGGAGCGCGATCTCAGACTGCACGTGCTTCTTCTCGACCAGCGAGGACGCAGAGACGGCCTCCATCTTCAGCTCAGTGATGGCGTTGTGCTGCTCAGACAGGACGTGCTTCAGCTTCTGCTTATAGACCTGGACAGTGACCAAGGACGGGTCAGGACTAAGATTAAGTTGAGATAAAGTCAGGGTTAGGGTACAATAAACCTCCAGGATCGCGTGCGCAGCTCACTTCGATCTCGACTCGGTGGCGCTCCTCAGCCTCATCTCTCTCCCGGCTCCTGTTCCTCAGCTCGGCCTTCGTCTTGTCCAGGTTCCTCTTGGAGATCTCCCAGAAGGCCTGGATCTTGTCTCTCTCCAGCTGGAAGTAGCTCTTCTCCTCTTGCTCGCGGTCCAGCTCCTCCCGGAGGTGGATGATGTGGTCCTCCAGCTGGAGGTCAGACACGCTCAGGTCACTGAAACGTACCGCTTAAAACTGCCGTTTGCAGGAAATACACAGAGCCTCAAACTTCATCTGATTGTGGTGTTTCAGGTAAATCTATTTTCTCAGGCTGAGGTTACAGGTGTACCTAATGAAGTGGACAGTGTACTTGTTATTTTACGATCATAATCGGGCCTTTTACGTGTTGGACTGTGGGGCCGGGCCGGGCCGCGGACCCCCTGATGGCCCCCTCACACCTCCACACACTGTGAGAGGCTAACGTTAGCACCGTTAGCAGCTCTGACCTGATCCTTGGACATGTCCTCCGTGGACAGACCGTCCACCACCGTGGAAGACTTCACGTTCCCGCCCTTCTTCTTGCTTTTAGCCTTCGGCGGCTGAGGACGGAAGGGTAAGAGGCGCGTGACGTTCCGCTCATCGGGATAACAGGCTAGGGCTAAGCTAACATGCTAACAACAACATGACTGAAAAAAACACCGGTTAAAGTAAAACTTTACTCACCATCGTGCCGCACTGCGCAGACTCACAGGGATCCGGAAACTTTAATTATACTGACAGAAAACTGCTGGAGTTAAACACGTTAGCTGTTAGCTATCTGAGCCTCAGCTCCACTATCAACAAAAGACGCTGTCATGGCAACGCAGGACCGTATCACGTGTGTGTGTGTGCGTGTGTGTGTGTGTGTGTACGGGTATTAACATCTTCGTGGGGACCAAAAATTCGAGGTTTACTATACTCGTGGGGACCAACAGCCCCAATTTTGAGACTAAAAATGTGGTTTTAGCGTGAGGGTTTGGGTTAGGCATTCATTGTAGATGGTTAGGGAGACCTTTGTGTCAATTAGATGCCCCCACAAGACATGAATAACCCACGTGTGTGTGTGTGTGTGTGTGTGTTTTGTGCCTTGTACAGTTTTCTCTTATAAATTATATTTAACGTCTTAAACTGATGCTTTTTGGTCATTAGGCCTCTGAGAGAAAATTTGAGAACAAATTTTTATTTGAATCATTTGTAAGCAGAAAAAACTTGCAAGCTTTTAAAGCATGAATATTTCTTGCTGGTTTAGTTTATTATTATTATTATTATTATTATTATTATTATTATTATTTTGCTTTCCAAAGAGCAGTGATTCTGAAATAAACTGACATCATTTATTCACAGATCACTTTTATAAATTTACACATAATATTAAAGATCTGCATCTGCTGCTCCAGCCTGTTCGTCATATTTTAAGACGTTTTGTACGTAAACTGATTCAGCAACGTGAAAATAATTCGACTGTATCTAAAAGATGGAAATGGTCTCTCCAGGGCATGTGGGAGGGGCTCCTGTGTTCTGATTGGATAGAAGTTGCTGAGGAACACGCTGATCTCGGTAAACTGCTTCCTGATTGGTTCATGGTCTCAGTCACTGCCTTCAGGTCTGACTAAATGAAAGTTAATTTTTGGAGGTGATGGTCCTTCGATAGTAAGGGAGGAGCAGGACACGGGGGAGGAGTCTCAGTCAGACCCGCCCCTCACCCATGATAACTGGTTTAAAGAAGTCAGGAGGAGCTCTGGCAGCTGCTTTCTATCTGCAGAGGATTCTGGGTAAGGTGATACACGCAGGTGTCGGAGGCGTGTCCTTCAGGTTGGGGCCTGCACTGGTTGCTGTACAGAGGAGCAGTCGGTGCTGTGGAGGTGTTTGACTGGTTGCCGACGTCGGAGCAGCAGTACGGGGTTTCCACCTTGGACTCAGGGGCTGGGCCGGGCTCCACGTCGGCGTGTCCGATCTCCTCGTAAACCACCTCGCTCAGCACCGCCCTCGTGTCCCTCGCTGCTTTCTCGGCTTTCCACAGTCTCAGAGTCAACATGGACAACAGCACCAGTGCAGCTCCTGCCAGCACGCCAACAGGAACTTTCCACAAGTCTGAGGGGGGCGCTGTGTCAGCACCTGCAGCCGTCACCTTCCGGTCAGGGTCGTCCTTTCTCCCGGTGACTGTTTGATCCACCACGCTGGGGTCTGTGGTCACATTCAGATAGGCTGTCTTCCTCTCATTGCACAGATACATCGAAGTATCAGACTCTACCACATTCCTGATAAGCAGCTCGTTGTTGTTACGGGAACCGAAGCGCTCCGAACTGCTTTTCACGTGACCGTTACTGACGGTGAGAAGAGTCACCCGGGTGCCTCTTATAGCTCGGCTCCAGGTTACATCTCCCTGAGCATGAGGACAGGTGAGCACAGCGTCCGTGTGCTGCCGTGTGCTGACTGTGGGGATTCCTGCCAAGGAAAAAGCAGAAATGATGATGTCACATGTCTGAATCCGTATCGGATGCTTCCTGACTCACGCCACGCTGACCGGCCTTCCTTCCCTCCAGTTATTTTCATCTTTTAAACATTTAAAGGACATTTCCCCTTTGTCTATCTTTAGTCTGTTGTTTCATGTTATGCTTTATTTCAGATAAAGAGATTCAGGAGCCTGAGGAACCAACAAACTGCTCTCTGAGAGGAAGCAGCCTTCAGAGCTGCGTACGAACCTGATGGACGGCTCTGCGATGTGGTTCAAAATAAATGTCTTTACTTTAAATATTTGCATTTTATTCATTTTGCTCCTGAAGGCGACAGACTTGAGTTTTCTGGACTTGTTGACCTGATAATAAAAATTCTGAATGCTTGTTTGATTTCTCGTTTAGTTCAGTCTCCGTGACTCTGCTGTGACGGCTGCAGTCGTGCATGTCACGCATATATCAGGTGTGTTAAAGGACCACTGGCAGACGTCCTCTGGCGCCCTTTCAGCACAGAGCTCACAGTAAAACCTACAACCTGAATTTATCTCATATAATAAGAAATGAGATGTGATTAGTTTGCTTTAATAAGTTTATGTGAATTGTGCCAGTGAAGTGATCCACAGTCAGTCAGCAGGTGTAAGCTGGCCTCTTTGTGATGTCGTTATGGTTCTGGGGTTAAAACCACCGTGAGCTGCAGCTCCTCCAGGAGTGGAGGTGTCCCCGGCCTCCCAGTGCCTGTGGACATCGTTATGGTCATTATGGACAAACTGTGATTTGCATGTAAGTCCAGAAACAGAACACAGGCCCCTCCCAACTATGTCAAGGCCCACCTGAGCGTTGAAGTCTCCCAGCCGAACGATGGAGTCCCACCCCACCAGGTGACTCCACGTAGGTAATCTGAACTGCATTTGGCATGTAGCAGTCAGGACCCTGACCCAGAGCTGCAGGGAAGCAACTCTCTCATGGACTGAGGGGATACAGGAACACCAGCCCCCGCCTCGTGCCCAGGGCGACTGCAGGAACTTGGTTCCACTGCCCAGCTGTATCTAGCTGCTATCTCCCAGCCACCTACAGTTGGGCCATGGGCGGAGCCCCACAGGACTGACTCCACTGGCTCCTCTCCTCAGACTCCTGCCCTGCTGGAGTTATGTTTCTTTTCTTTTTAAAATTAGAACCACTTCATCAGATGTTACAGCCTGGATGCTGAAGCCTTTTAAACCTGCATTCTTAGTACTGCCAGCCGGGGGCGATCTGCTGCCCCCGGCTCGAGCTTAGTCAACACCTCCCTGATGAGTTTATGGTCTGTGTGAATAAAACATGAAGTTTATTTTGGAAGTTTTGGTCTCGTTTGAGTCGCAGGAGGCGGGCGAGGGTTCAGGGCAGGGCTGTAAGCGTGGTTATGTGTGTGTGTTTAGGCTCAGTTTCTCAGTCAGACGGACTCATGGTTAGAAACACAGCGAGCCCCACAAAGAGGAGACACACGAACGGCAAATAAAGTGAAACCTGCACGTGGATCAAACGGCTCCAGAAGCAGCGCCTATACTTTCATATTCATTCTCTTAACACCGACTCCAGTTTCTGTCCTTTTGTTCTGCTTCATATAATCGTCACATAACATAACAGCCTTTATCTTCCTTAGATAACCAGAGGAAACAGTGTTACGTTGTTGCAGCTGTAATCGTGAGAACATGCTGACGGAGGCGTTCTTACCTGCAGCGCTGTGACAGACGTGGACACACAGGAGCAGGCAGAGCAGCATCTCTGCAGACGTCTGAGCGGCGGCAGCAGCGTTTCTATGAAAGAGGAACTTCTGAGTGATGGGTGGCTACTTATGGCGCGGCTGCAAACACTCGTTCCTAATTTGCTGACATCACACAGAGTGATTTTTGAACAAAAATAATGTTTTTAAAACACTATTTTAAAAAGTCTTCTCTAGTTATGTGCCAAACCCATATGCAGGTATTAAAGTTCCTCATTTACATATTTTTTATCATCTTAAGTTATTTCAAATGGGACCAGTTAAACAGCAGGTAGGCGGGACTCGCCCTGGCGCGCTCCACCCTGCAGCGACCCTCATGAACGCCGTTTTGGGATCAGCCTGATCTCTCTGGTCTTGAGGTTTTTGATTTGCAGATACAGCCCTGATCAAAAGTTTCAGACCAAAACTCAAACTCTTTCTCCATCTGCTGGCCAGGTCTGTGAGTGTGAGCCTCAGCTTCCTGCTCTCACTGACAGGAGTGATACCAGTGCCACGTTCAGTCACTAACCACCTTTCTTCATCATTCGGATGCTCAGTTTGGACTTCAGCAGCTCGCCTTCACCACGTCTGCATGCGCCGAGCTGCTGCTTTGTGTCTGATATTTGAGTGAACGTGACTTCGAGTGTTTCGATCCCACTTGAACCGTTTGGTTTCTCTCAAGTTTCAGCCACGTGAACAGATGTGTCAGCTTTTATTTTTAGATTTCTAAAAGACAACTTCCTGTCAAAGACAAACTCTTACAACATCATATTTGTCTTCTGTACATCAGAGTTCATGTTTCTTGCCTCTAAAACATTTTATTTTCATTAAATATGGCGTCTACAGTCGGCTCCGAGGCTCTACGGTTGGTCCGTGCCGCTCGGTCGGCCGGTCTTTGATAAATCTCCAAACGACGCGGTGGCCGAGCCTCGCTTCGCCGGTTTGGCCTGAAAGAGGAAAAATGCTGAAGTCATGGATCTAAAATCAGGTTTTTCTAAAAGCAGAAGCTGTTTGTTATTCTGCCACGCTCACGTCCTAAAGATGGAGATCGCTCCACCGTGAACGCAGCAGAAACAGACTGAAGCGCACGGAGCATCAGGTGTTCTCACCTGAGACTCGTGAGGCTTCCAGCCAATCATGTAGAGGATCTCAAAGGTGGCGGGGATGGAGCCGTCCTCACTGCCGTACATCTCTGAAACATTTCAGGCACATGAGAAAAACACAGTGACACATGAACCGCCGCGCTGTGACTAAAGCGTCAGCCTGACGCGTCACTGATGAGCAAACAGCAGAAGCAGAAGTGTCAGAAACACGGCGTCGGCTCTGACTGGCTTCAGTGTTTGTTCAACTATCGTTAATTACGAATAACAGTTTGTTTGCTAGCAGAGACGCAGATTCAAACCCAGAACCTTCTCACGCACGTGCTCGTGAGAACAATGTCAACCTCATTCAAACTGAGGCCATGCCTCCACCTCTGAGCTGTTACCTACACCGCTGCCTGTGCTCACGCTCAGAAGTGCTTTATCCCTTCAAACCCTCACCTAGCGTCAGGTTAGGGTCTAAAGCAGAGGTGTCGGACTCCAGGCCTCGAGGGCCGGCGTCCTGCAGGTTTCAGATCTCACCCTGGGTCTACACACCTGAATCACATAATTAGTTCATTCCCAGGCCTCTGGAGAACTTCAGGACATGTTGAGGAGGTCATTTATCCGTTTAAATCAGCTGTGTTGGATCAAGGACACGTCTAAACCTGCAGGACTCCGGCCCTCGAGGCCTGGAGTTGGACCCCTGGGTTAAAGGGTGATCAGGTGTTCTTCATCCTCTGTTCCTCCTTTCAGCCCGACCGCGTCTCCTCATCCCTCCGGTTTGTACACGTGCACCTTTTCTGGCTTCCTGCTCAGACGAGGTGAACATGGAGTGACTGCACCGAGCTGTTGCTGTAGACCGATTCCCTCGCGTGCACCGGGCGGTACGAACAAAATCGGCCAGTCCACACATCTGACGCTACTAATACTCATCAGTGTATCACATGTCATTTAGCACCAATCAGACAGCGGCTCAGACTCACCTTTGTAAATCGCTGCTGCTGCTAAGATGGTGTCTCTGTGCAGCAGCGACTTCCTGTTCCACGCACAGTTGCTCTCACCCATCCCTGCACACAGCACATCACGAACACTGCACTTTTAAACTTTAATCGAAAGTTTGTTCAAACTAACAGCCTCACGAATGACTTCAGATCCGAAACCGGTTCAGCGATCAAACCGCAGTGAGGTCATCAAACTGTTTTAGCTTAAACAGCGAATCCTGAAATGCTCTCTTATTCAGGCGGAGCCTCTGCAACTCGGTTTGAAGCCTGTTTGCAGGCAAATGAAAGGAGGAATAAAAGCAGCACGTTCACTCAGGGACCTCCACGAGCCGCCGTCCTGGGACTCGGTCACCTAAAGCTCTGTGCCAACGACTCTTGAGAGTCGCTGTGATCAGATTGAAGTCGTCATTTCTGGCTCTGCGCTCATCAGGTGCAGAGCCTCGTTCGCTTTCCTTTGCTTCCACGTGAAGAGGGCGACTGTAGAGCCATGTTTGAATGTTGCAGGAACCACATGATTCAAACGAATGGTTCCCAGCTCGTACCTTGTAAATCCGTCATGACTTCCATGATTCCTGGATAATGAACCTGAATGTCATCGATGTCCTGGAACAAAGAGGCGGAAGGGTCAGAGGTCACCGTGAGCTGATGTTAAACATTCTGCGTGTTTAACAAATGCAGCCACGCTGACTCACCACAGTGAGCATGTTGAAGCCAGCTTGGCCCAGCAGGTTTCCCAGGTCGGTGACGGCGG
Organism: Simochromis diagramma; assembly: GCF_900408965.1. Classification (NCBI taxonomy): domain Eukaryota; kingdom Metazoa; phylum Chordata; class Actinopteri; order Cichliformes; family Cichlidae; genus Simochromis; species Simochromis diagramma. Next base: position 4,297,956 of record NW_024386885.1, read on the forward strand.
TGTAGGGGGAGATGTGGGGCGAGAACCCGCCCTCCCGCTCCGTCTCGGCCAGCTGCAGGGAACAGCGCAGCTCGTAGAGCGTCTCGCCACCCACCATCGCTCCGATGAACACCCCGTCCGGCTTCAGCACCTGGTGAATCTGAGAGGACGGCGCACAGCGAAACGTTAACGGGCGAGCTGCAGTCAGTCATGGTATCGCAGCAGGTTCGTCTCACCTGTCTGAGAGCTCCGGGCAGGTCGTTGATCCAGTGCAGACTGAAAAGCATGAAGCTCAGCTGCAGTTTTAATGAGCACACATGTTGTTCATAACAAACCCTGGTCCTCTCAGTCTAGACCCACTTTATTTCATACATTTGATTTTTTTAACCTTAAAATCACTCGTTGCATTTCTGGACATAAAAATCTAATGACATGATTATCGGTTATTATTTATTCACGATGTCCTTCAGTTCTATTAGCAACCATTTAAAAATATATGATGAATTTAATCTTTTCAAACTGTGACTGAGATAATCAGCACAAATCACATGATTAATATATTTGACTTCATTTACATTAAACAGTGTAAAAGAAACATAAACAGGCTGCAGACAGGAAGATACCGCCAACGCCGGAAATGTGCTCGTCATCTCCGAGCATGACGCTCCCTGAAGACCAACACAGAGAGACTGAGGAGGAGCACACACCACACAGTACTGACCCACACATACAGTTCTTACACACACACTGGACATTCTGGACATTGTTTTCACTTCATCACTTAAATCACTTTAAGCATATTTGCACTGCACAAGACATAATGTGGATTGCACAACACTGGTCATTATATTCTTCATTTCCATTTAACACTTGTACAGCTGCTGTTATTGTGTATATATATTTATATTTCTTCATACATCTTATATATTTCTATATTGTGTATTTTGTTGTAGTTATTTTATTTTCAACTTTAATTTTTATATTTTATTTTATTCCTTCCTAGTTAAATTTACCCTTTTTAATTTTGATATTTATTTCCTATCTTATTCATAGTCTTTTTTTCTTTAGGTCACGAGCAGTTGTGTAAGCATTTCACTGCATATCGTACTGTGTATGACTGTGTACGTGACAAATGAAATTTGAATTTGAATTTTATTTAGGAAGTTATTAAAAAGCTGTGAAAGGAAGTGAAACAGGCACAGAGACTCAGAATGAGCAGGTAAGATGTTAGAACGAGGTTCAAACTGAAAACAACCACAAAGACACACAAATTATAAAAAAGACACAAAAAACAAGAAAACATGAACCTGACATAAAACACTACTGTAGGAAACCATTAAAAAAGCTCAGACGCCATCTCGTGGCTGAAGTTGGTACTGCAGCAAACAGTCGGTCACTCAAACCTTTTCTGTGAAACGAGCTGCAGTGAAACGAGCTGCACTGAAACGAGCTGCACTGAAACGAGCTGCACTGAAACGAGCTACTGTGAAACGAGCTGCACTGAAACGAGCTGCAGTGAAACGAGCTGCAGTGAAACGAGCTGCACTGAAACGAGCTGCTGTGAAACGAGCTGCAGTGAAACGAGCTGCACTGAAACGAGCTGCACTGAAACGAGCTGCTGTGAAACGAGCTGCAGTGAAACGAGCTGCACTGAAACGAGCTGCAGTGAAATGAGCTGCTGTGAAACGAGCTGCACTGAAACGAGCTGCACTGAAACGAGCTGCTGTGAAACGAGCTGCAGTGAAACGAGCTGCTGTGAAACAAGCTGCAGTGTAACGAGCTGCACTGAAACGAGCTGCAGTGAAACGAGCTCTGGTACTCACGCCAAGCTGCTCACTACCAGGTCGAAGGTGTTTTCTTTGAACGGCAGAAACTCCTCATCAGCCAGGACGCAATGAGTCGGGATCTCGCTCGGCCTCCTCCGTCTCTGATCAGAAAACAACATTCACATATGAAATTACAGCAGTCTGCTTCAAACTCCTGCCCCCATCTTTGATATCTGAGTACGAGTCTAAGGACCCACCAGAGACTGCTGGGAAACGTCTGTCAGGCAGAAACGCTCCACCACCTCCTGCGGGACACATCGTCAGCACAGAGCTCATCATAACAGCAGTGAAACTTCAACAACAAACATCTGAGCTCATGTTTAACGTTCTGCTCATCTCCCGCTCTCTGGTTTTATTCTTTGACTCTGACAGCAGCTTTGCATGATTCACAGCTCAGAATAATCCATCTTTTTCTGATTCTGTCTGAAATGTTTTAGCTCCTGTCTCCACTTTGTGCTGATTGACCGACTCTGGGAAGCCTACAGAGGGGCAGCACCCAGAGCTGAAAGCTGTGCGTCTGTACCGGAGCTGTTATATGTTCACTTTTATCTCAGTGTTTTTATTGCTGTGGTGTTGTCTCTGCAGCTGTCAAAGCTGCTGACTCTGAGTCTCATGTTCACCTAAAACCTCCTCAGACAGTCTGTGATCGCACAAATCCAAAACTATAAATAAGAGTTCCTCTATAACTTTATTTATTTTGGTTTCCCAACCTCACAAAATTATTTCAAGTTTTCTATTTGATTGTTTTGGTGAACTACAGACAGTTTGTGGAGATGACCATATAAGGAGATCTACGACATCAGCTCGTTACCGAGGTAACAAAGACTCGTCTGAGGCCTTTTCTGCACACTGAGCTTGTGACTTTATGTTTACCGTGTTTAACATGAGCAACAGTGTGACGTCATAACAGAAACAGCAGAGCTTTAACTTGAGCTGTGCTCATCGGTTCATCTCTGATCAGGAAATCCGACCCGTCTGTAGCTGCTGAATACATGTGATTTGGTCACAGCGGTGACCTCAGATCACCAATGGGTGTTACACACACACGCACACACACGCACGCATACACGCACACGCACACACACGCACACACACACACTGTACTTTGCTTAAATGCTCTGCGATGTGACTTCTTCCTCCGCCGATGTCCAGCGCCAGAGGAAATGTCCTGAGGAGACAGGAAGACAAACGGTGACTTTTTTTTAATCCTGTCTTCCTTCTCTCACCCCAACCAATCACAGCAGATGGCCCCGCCCCTCCTTGAGCCTGGTTCTGTCGGAGGTTTCTTCCTGTTCAAAGGGAGTTTTTCCTTCCCACTGTCGCCAAAGTGCTTGCTCATAGGGGGTCATATGATTGTTGGGTTTTTCTCTGCATGTATTATTGTAGGGGCTACCTTACAATATAAAGCACCTGCTGTTGTGATCGTTGCTATAGAAACAAAACTGCATTGGAGTGATCTGGCTGTGTGAACGTTTCCTGCTCTTTGACCTCCTCAGATGATTTCCATGACTTTTGAAGCAGACGTGTCTCTCTGTGGTTAAAGTGTGTGAAACGTGGGTCCAGCTGCCTCGTCACGAACTCACCGTGCGATGTCGTAAACCCGATCGGCCACTCGACTCCCGACCTGCAAACCAACAGCACAGGACGTCTGATCAGTGTGGCTGGGTCTGGTTGTTATAATGAAATCATTTTCCCCCCTTTAGACAAAACAACAGGAACAACGTGTGATTCATTCAGTGAAGTCATCACTGATGGTGGCGTCAAACCCAGCTGCAAATTCTGATCTCATTCTCTATGATCCAGATGTTTGATGAGGCTGAGTGAGGACCAGCTGAAGATGGACATAAGAGGGACCGCTCAGGGTCAGAGAGGCTGACCTGGTCTGAGCATGTGCAGAGGGAGGGTGGAGGATGAAGATGGAGCTGCAGGCAGGAGGAGAGGAGGAAGACGAGGACATTTGTGGTGCACGTCAGTCAGGACATCTCTAATTACATATGCGTAACTACACGCGTGCAGAGCACACAGGAAACTCTGTTGATAAACTGTTATTTCATTTTCTGTGGAAAAACAAAACTGACCACAATTCTAACAATGGTGGCTTAAATTTGATAGATTTCAGTTCCCTAAATGATGCTTTCAAAAAGCATCTATCTGGACTTCCTCTCATCACGTGTTTTCACATTTGGGTGGCTGGACTCAAACTTTCATCAGCAGACTCTTGGATCTGTAAACATCACTGTTCTCCACAAAGATGTTATATTTGGAACATCTGTAACATCTTTACAAGAATAAATCGCCCTTCTTTGAAAACTGGTTTAATGATGGTATTCTTCAATAACACTGGCTCTTCCTTCCAGGTGTAACATCCCAGTGTCCCCACACCTGTCCAAGCCCCGCCCTGTCCTGACAGAGTCTCCATCAGGTCAGATGTGTTTCTCCTCTTGTAGATTAGGTCTCTTTATCTCTGTTCCTCCTCCCATTTCTTTCTGGACTCATGTTGTCCTCCTTACTAACAAAGTGAAGGAGATTTCATTTAAGCTCATCCATCCTGTCAAAGCTTCCTTCAAAAACAGAAGAGCGATACAGAAACATTTGCCTTTACTCAGGTTTTATGGAAACATATCGTTAGTTTCATCTCTGGCAGCATCTTTAGTGAGAAAGACTCTCGTGCTTTTCCCTCATCGATCAAACTCCACATCTGTAAATGTAAGCTGTCCACTCTCAGGACAGAAACAGAAAGTTTGTTCCTGTCTCAACAAGAAAGCTTTAAAAACATGAATATTTGTAATATTTTAATGTCTTTCCTTAATTATTCAGTGTGTCTGAGTCGCTTTCCCCGTTTAATCTGTATTTCTGTCCGGTGTGTTTACTTATACGTACTCTTGCACTGTGTTATGATTCGGAATACAGTTGAGCAGCGTGTTCTCCGTGTGTTGTGTTTGTTGTTAAAGTTTCTGTTGAAATAAAGTTGGAGAAACAAAGACACAGGTGTGTGGGTCGGGCTCACCTCCTGCCTCAGGTAGTCGTACTGCTGGCTGTCCTGCAGCTGGGCGGCCCAGTCCTTCTGCCTCTGCTTCATCTCCCTGCTGAACACGTTCATGCGGCCTCCGCCCGACAGCCCGGAGCGCCCGGCCCCCGGTGGCCCGGTCCCGTTGAGACCGGCCCCGGAGAGCCGGCTCCAGCCGCCCGCGGAGCTCGCAGGGCAGCCGAGCCGCAGGAGCCTCCGATACAGCCTGCCGCTCATCCCGCGGAACAAACTCACAGACACCAACACGGAGACTTCCGAGCCTCCACACCGGGTCACCTCCGAGGGGAGAGACCCAAAACCCGGACCGGCCTCAGCTGAGCTCACCGGAAACCCCGGAAACGGATCACAGCCTGAGAACGGAAGTAAAATTGAATAAAATAAGATCAAAATAAAATGACTTAAATTAAATAAAAAATAAAATAATATATAAACAATACAGTGATAATTAAATTAATAAAATAATTTGCGTTTGTTGTTTGCTGCGTCACTCTCTGTGTTTAAACCGCGTTTCGCTCCTGTTTGTCCCACTTCGCTCGCCTTAGAGAAAGGGGCGGAGCGGAGCAGATGATGCTACAGCGTTGCATGCTGGGTAAACACGTGTGTGAGATCGCGGAGGAGCGGACACTGTGTCGGTAAAGTTTCACCAGTTTCTAAGTTTAATTTAAAGCTCGCGTTGTTTCAGGTGTTTCAGATGTTTCTAGCGTAGACGTGCTGTTTCCGGTCCTCTCAAGTGTTTCCTGTGCTCTCAGCTATTTCCGGTGTCTCCAGGTTGTAAACATGAAAACAGAAAACCAGGCTGAGGTGTGCGGCGCAAACTGAGCCATGATTTCAAACCTGATCCTCTTTAAAACCTCCAAAAGTTTCAGAGGATGAAACAGACAAGAGCACAGACAACGATTCAAAACCGTCAGATCAATAATAACGGTGAGATCGATAACAACCATCTAATCAATAATAACGGTGAGATCGATAACAACCATCTAATCAATAATAACGGTGAGATCGATAACAGCGGTCTCGGCGCTGCAGTCTGAGCTCATCGCGGCTCAACGACACTGATACCTGTGAGGTCATCACCGGTTCGCACACGTCTGTGATGACAGTGAGAAATAAAGGGCGTGTTTACACGCCGCTGACCTCTCATGACCTCAGCTGGACCTCAGCTCCTGCCTCCTCGGACGATCACAGCCTGGAAGCCTGTCCCAGCGCTCACACCGCGAGAGGCGGGTCCACCCGGGCAGGTCGCCGGTCTGTCAGCCGGCACCTGTAAACGCAGCATGTAGCAGGAAGCTGGAGAACTCAGAGGGAACCCAGGCAGGAGCCGGGACAACCAGCAGGTTCTAACCCAGAGCTGTGAGGCAGCCGTTCCGTCCACTGGACCGGCCTGCTGCACAGACTGTCTCCACACTGCTCCTGCACGGGGGGACAGAGTGGGTGTTTGGGGACAAACTGTGGTCGGCCTGGAGCTCGGAGGAGGCAGGAGCGAGTCCAGCGGAGGTCATGAAGAAGAAGGACTGGCGCTGTACACACTGACATCACAGAGTTCATGTTGTCCACCACTGCACGTTTCTTTGCTCCGTGTCATTGTTGTTGGCATTAAAATCATGTTTTAAAACGTGAGCGTTTTTAATTCTACGACCTCATGAGTCCTGCACGAGCCGGTGATTGTAGTAATGAGGATTACTGAATGACCCTGAATGTGTGTCCATCACGAGGCTCGGGGTTGGGTTTGACGTCCGAGCAGAAACCAGCTCGGTGTGAAACGTGGTTTTTAACTGGTTTCTGTTCTGCAGGTGACGCTGGGATTTTACCGCCATGTCGTCCAAAAAACGCCCAGACGGGGACGAGCGCTTCCTCCGGGTCCAGAAGGACCCGCGGTTCTGGGAGATGCCAGAGAGGGAGCGCAAAGTCAAGATCGACAAACGCTTTCAGTCCATGTTCCACGACAAGCGCTTCAAGGTCAAGTACACGGTGGACAAGCGAGGGCGGCCCATCAACCACACCTCCGCTGAGGACCTTAAGCGCTTCTACAAACTGTCCGACTCCGAGGAGGAGGAAGCTGGCGAGGGCGAGGAAGCAGCAGAGGTGAAGAAGAAGAAGGAGGACGTTGGCGGCGCCAAAGCAGAGCAGCCTAAAGGAGCAGCGAGTCTCTCGGAAGGTCAGGAGATGTTTTCATGTTAATGAACTTCCGGTAAAAACACGCCGTTACCATAGCAACACTGTGTGGATGATTGAGGGGTGTCCAGGTGACCTTTGACCCTGCTCAGGTAAGCGTGTCAGAAACGATTTGACCGTCTCTCTTCTGTTCGATGCTGATGCAGGTGATGAAGATGATGACGAGCAGCGGTCTGCAGAGGAGGATGAAGATGACCTAAGCGTCTCTGATGAGGAGGAGGCGGCGCAGAGTGACGAGGCGAGTGGATCTGATGAAGAGGAGTCGGGCCTGGATTCGGGGGACGACAGCGACAGCGGGCCGGATCTGGCCCGGGGGAAGGGCAACATCGAGACGAGCTCGGACGAAGACGACGAGGACGACGTGGGCGCCATCCTGAGGAAAGAGGAAGAGGAGATCGAACACGACTGGGGGGAGCTGTGCAAAGACGCGCCGCGGAGCGACGAGGTGATGCTGCGTGCGGTAAAGGCTGAAGGTCAAAGGTTAGTCTGCGCCACCGGGAAACGTTGCTAACACGATCTCACCGCGTCAGGTGTCGGCGCGGCTCGCCGTCTGCAACATGGACTGGGACCGGCTGAAGGCCCGAGACCTGCTGGCTCTGCTCCAATCCTTCACGCCCAAAGGCGGCGCCGTGCTCTCTGTGAAGGTAAGGAGACCTGCGTGGGTTTGTCTGTGTGTGGGCGGAGCCGGGAAGTGCTGATGATCAGCACAGTGCGTGCTGGGTTATGCTTGCAGATCTACCCGTCACAGTTTGGGGAGGAGAGGCTGAAGGCGGAGGAGAGTCAGGGACCGATGGAGCTGAAGGCGCTGCCCGACGACTCGGAGGACGACACGGAGGAGGAGAGGTAATGATGATGTCACAGAGAGGCGGGATTTAGATGCAGTTTTCAGCCAGACTTTGTTAGTCGAGCAGCTCGTGGGAAGGTTTGTGTCACGAGGCTGCGTCGGCTCTGACGGTTCGGCACCGGCGGGACGTTTGTTGGCTTTTCAAAATAAAAGGTGGATTACATGAATATGCAGGCCACTTCATTAGGTACACCCTGCACTCTTAATTCTTCATGCATCAGATTCAACATCTGCTGGAGTGACATCACCATGACATCATCGCACAGGTGCTGTAGTGAGTGCAGCAAACTCATCGTGGTGTTCTAGAAACCGTCTGAGATGACCTGAGCTTTGCTGGAGCAGCGCTCCACGCCATCACAGCGGCGCCTCTGCTAGCGTTTCACCCAGGGAGCCGCTGCTCGCTGCAGATCAGCAGAAACACAACCGTGATACGTTCATGGTCTCTGAAACCTCCTTTCTTCATCAGTCAGGTCCTCAGTTTAAACTTCAGCATGTCTGCATGCGCTGAGCTGCTGCCCTGTGATTGGCTGATCAGGTATTTGCATTAACGAGCAGATGCACAGGTGTACCTAATGAAGTGGCTGTAACTGTAACCTTATTGCTTTGAAACAAGCTGCATTTGGACACCAGTGATTCTGTGTACACTTAAAAACCGCTGTGCAGTAACAGGTGGGCGGGGCTCCCTGCTGACCTGTCAGACGGTCATGGGTGTTGTGTGCTCTCAGTGTTTACAGGGAGAAGCTGCGGGACTACCAGTTCAAGCGTCTGAAGTATTTCTACGCCGTGGCGGAGTGCGACTCGGCCCAGACGGCGGCGAAGATCTACGAGGAGTGCGACGGCTACGAGTACGAGAGCAGCTGCTCCGTGCTCGACCTGCGGTACGTCAGCAAACGGCAAACGCGCGCACGTCAGGCTCACGTTAGCTGCGCTCGGACCTGCGTGTCACCGAGCAGACTAAAGTGACTCATGTGTTCCTGTTGATAAACTTCCAGCTTTCCCAGCTTCAGTTATTCCATAATGAAGGTTTGTAGATGTAGTCGTTCCTGAATCGGACGTCTGCAGGGAAGCCAGGATCTGAGTATTTACTTAACATTCCCGGCCCCCAGCTGAGCTTCCATCCATGAACTTTAGTTCAGTCAAAGGTCAGAGTGCACGCGCTGCAGGGTCACCATGATGACGCGCGCGTTAATCATCCAATAGTTGCACAGATTTGTTCCAGCTTGTTAATGAAAGCCAAACGCGTCACGTTGTTCAGCTTCAATGTCGATCATCGACTTTAGAAGCTCGTTAAAGGATCTCACGGCTTGTCTTCTTCTCCTTACACGAGCAGCTTCGTTCCCGATGACGTGAAGTTTGACGAGGAGCCCAAAGACGCGGCGACGGACGTAAACCTGTCGGCCTACACGCCCAAGCTCTTCACCTCGTCTGCGACCGCCACCTCGAAGGTAAGCGCTTCCCCGACACTCGCCAACCGAGGCGACAGGAAGAGTGTTGGCAGACGTTACAGGTGTGATGATGTCAGGCGGGTTCACCTGTGCGAATGAAGTTTGTTACTCAGAGCTGACGTCGGGGCAGGAGCTCCGTGCAGCAGGCGGTGACGTGTTTGTGTCGACCCAATCAGGTGCAGCTGACGTGGGATGAAACCGATCACGAGCGCGTGACGGCCCTAAACAGGAAGTTCAACAAAGACGAGCTGCTGGACATGGACTTCAGAGCCTACTTGGCCTCCTCCAGCGAAGAGGAGGAGGAAGGTGGTGGTGACGGAGCCTTTGAAGAGGACGTGAAGACGGCGGCAGGTGAGAAACACGAGAACATGACGGTTTTCTGACTGCTGAAATGTGAAAGCGGCGCCGAGCAGGTGTGCTGTGTTTGTGCCGGACAGACGAGCGCGTCGTGGAGGCGCAGGAGAAGAAGAAGAAGAGCGAGGAGCAGATCTCCAAGTACAGAGAGCTGCTGAAAGGCATCCAGGAGAAAGAGAAGAAGGTGCAGGAGGACAAAGACATGGAGATGGAGGTCACCTGGGTGCCAGGTACGAGCACGCAGCCTCACTTCCTGCTTTCTTAACACGAGGAGAGGTCGGGCCTGAAGGCGGGGCTTGTTTTAAAAGTGTTTTTCTCCACGCCGCAGGCCTGAAGGAGACGACGGAGCAGCTGGTGAAGAAGAAGCTGGAGGCCAAAGACGTGCTGACGCCCTGGGAAGAGTTCCTGCAGAAGAAGAGAGAGAAGAAGAAGCAGAAGAAGTGTGAGAGTGAACAGGTGAGGGCGTGGCTTGCAGACGCAAACGGCGTCTTTGTTGGATGGAACGTTCCAGCCTTCGTTAGTAGCAGCATTCTTACATCACTCGATGTGGAGTCCACGATGCTCCGCTGTGAGAGCTGCTGCTTTCACTTTGACATGTCGGATCAATTTCCTGAATCAGTTTTGGAAAACCGAACATCAGCAGTTCGCCGAGTGAGGCTAACACTGCAGGAGCGCCAGATTATCTGTGATCAGCTGTAATTATAAACCAGCCCTGAGGTCCGGGTCCGGGTCCCGGATAATGCAGGTTATTGGAGCAGTTCAGACGCCGTTTGTTCTGGTTTCAGTCCAACACGTGTTGCTTACATCATCCTGAGGCTGCAGCCTGATTGGCTACTGACGAACGCCTCTGAGCCTGAGACGTTTGTATTCACGGCGATCATGTCCAAGTGTGATGATGTCACCGACCTGTCTGATGGTTTCTCCTCATCAGGGAGCGGGCGAGGGAGCGCTCAGCGACGACGAGCTTCCTTCAGACGTCGACCTCAGCGACCCCTTCTTCTTTCGCGATGGAGCTGTCGGTGTGCTGTGTGTTGGTGTGTTGTGTGTGGTGGGTGTGCGGGTGCTGTGTTTGTGTGTCTGTGTGGTTGGTGTGTGTGTGTGTGTGTGTGTGTGTGTTGTGTGTGTTGTGTGTGTCTGTGTGTGTTGTGTGTTGTGTGTTGGTGTGTGTGTGTGTGTGTGTTGTGTTCTGTGTGTCTGTGTTTTGTGTGTTGTGTTTTGTGTGTGTTGTGTGTGTGTGTGTGTGTGTGTTGTGGTTTGGGTGTGTTCTGTGTGTGTGTGTTTGGTGTGTGTGTCTTGTGTGTGTGGTGTGTGTGTGTGTGTGTCTGTGTGGGTGTGTTTGTGTGTGTTGTTGTGTTGTGGTCTTGTTTTTGTGTGTGTTGTTGTGCTGGTGTCTCCAACAGAGTTTTTCAGGGTCTCGATTTTGTCTCGGCCAAACGAGAAGAAACAGAAAGGGAAGAAAAAGAAGAAGCAGGAGGAAGAGCGACGGACGGCCGAGGAGGAGGAGGAGCTGCAGAAACAGAAGGTCAGAGGTCGCGGCTCGGCCGGGCCGGTTCTGGATCTGATCGTTTCGGCTTGTCCCACGTAAACCGTGTGTGTGTTTCCAGGCTCAGATGGCTCTGCTGATGGACGACGACGACAAACACAAACACTTCAACTACGACAAGATCGTGGAGCAGCAGAACCTGAGCAAGAAGAAGAGGAAGAAGCTGCTGAAGAAAGGGGAGGAGCTGCCGGAGGACGACCACTTCCAGGTGAGCATACTCTCAACGGCTGCTGGCTGAAAACTGTAGCGAGGCGCCAGCTTAACCTTTGACCTCTGTGGTTCTGTGGTTGCCTGAACTGAACAGGATTCAGATGAAAGCGAACAACGTGCTGCTGTGAGCTGATGAGATGCAGTGATCCAGGCTCGCTGTTGGCCACAGTAGAAGTTCAGCAACATTCAGGCTCCCTGCTTTTACAGGCAATAGGGCTTTGGAGTTGACGTCACGCCGCAGTGCATTGTGGGATCGCGGCGCCATGTCAGAAGGCCACAAATCAAAACAAACACACTGTGCTGGAAGCAGGAGCGTCAGAACCTTAAAACCAGCGCAAAAGACAAAGGGCTGTATCGCGCCTGGACGCCAAGAGACGGTAACTGGAAGAAACAGCGTGCATCGGTAATGTGGACCCGTCTGAAAAAAGGCAGTGGAGCGGAAACCCGGGCAGCCTACCGCCGTTGTCCTATCCCCATATTTTCGCGTGCCTTGTCCGTGGAGTCGGCGCATACACGGCGCACATCTGATTCACACACGGTTGGGTACGAGATTTGGCCGTTTTTAAGCCTCCACGCTGTGAGTGCGTTGACCATGTGACCAGGATACAGCCAGAGGTCGCTCATAACATTAACTTCTCCTCAGCAGCTCTAGATGAACGATCCACGATCGATGCCAGCTGTTCTTGCTAAGCACATGTGGACATACTTTTCTGTTTTACTGAAACCACTTTCCAGAAAGTACAATTATTTACAACGAACTGTAAACGCAACACAGCAGTTTTATGAATATTCAACAAGAGCAAGTGTCATTGGCCCTGGTTTGACAACCACACTGGGCACATGTTCACCAAAACACAGCACACCTTCACAACCTCGTCGAGCAGCGCTGTGTGCCGGTCAGTCCGACACCGCTCGTGCCCCGTGGGCAGCGTTGGAGCCCAGTCTGGATTTGTTACATGCGTTTCATATGCTGGTTTGCCTGCAATAATGCCAAATAATAATAAGCTACTCCGTCAACATGACGTGGCTCTGCAGCATCCCACATTAGGATGTTTTATCTAATGACCTATGACCTCAGCACATTCAAAATAACACTAAAAGCCTATTAAGAGAGATATGAATTTATTTAGAAGTCAGCGGAAAGAAAATGCCGCGAGCAAACCAACAAAAAATGAGGGATGGCAGAGAAGTCGATATCCGCTCGTGTGAGCGCTGCAATCCAAGCCTGACGTCTTCGTTTAGTAATATCGGATACATGAGAGAACTCCCGTTGCCTCCAGGAGGGGAAACGATGGAAAGAGAGGCGATTTTCCAGCTTCTTGCCTTCACGATCGCGTGATCTAACGTTGCAACCGACAACACAGCTCGTACGAACCATAGCTGACGCTCCGTGCGCTTCGTTTGGCCTGCTGTCGTGGCGGGAGGGGGCGTGGCCCCCTTCCGTGACATCACGCTCCAAAGCCCTATAACAGCAGTGATAAATAAATGATTAACCTTAGTGATTAAGTTTGAGTGCAGTGATGGAGTTATTCTGCATGTAGCATTGGGTGGGTGGGGGTGATGGAGGTCACGCTCGGGGCAAACTGCTGCTCCTCAGTCTGTTTGTGCAGGATTGGTTGGTCTGCATCGTTTGGCTGATGGCAGCAGGTCACATGATGTGACCGCAGTGGGAAACGATGGCGCTGACCTTCAGACCCGTCTGGGCCAATCCAGGCTCAGGTGTGCGTGAAACTGACCTCACGATACACCTGGAGCTAAATGTCCCGTCTCTCCCTCTCTGCAGGTGGACGTTAAAGACCCTCGTTTCCAGGCCATGTTCACCTCCCATCTCTTCAACCTGGACCCCTCCCACCCCAGCTACAAGAAGACCAAAGCCACGCAGAGCATCGTAGCCGAGAAGCAGCGCCGGCGGGAGGAGGAGCAGCGGCGCCTGGAGGGCGCTCGGGAGGTCACGCCCACGCAGGCGGAGAGCGACGGGAAAAGTCGGGAAGCAGAGTCTGACGCTCGGGCGACAACGACGCAGATGGACCCGAGTCTGTCGCTGCTCGTCAGATCCATCAAAAGCAAAACGCAGCAGTTTCAGGCTCGCAAGAAGCAGAAGCTGCTGTAGCTCCAGGCGTTAGCCACGTCCATCAGGCGCTGATCACGCAGGATCTACTTCCTGGACTGCCCTCGGGTTTTGTGTTAATATGTTTGTGTGCAGCGGGATCCTGACAGCAGCACGAACGTGGAAAAGTTTTATTATTGATGTTTCACAGAACTGAGATTAAAAGGATTAAAAACACAGTCGTTCGTCTGGATCGCTCCTTCGCTATAATGCTGTAATATCGTTCTGTTCAGGCAGGCCGCGGGCAGCTGCAGCCGCCAGCGTCGCATCCACCCGTCAGTCAAAGAGGCCACGCCTCTAATCAGCAAGCTTTAATGCAGCCTTGCATCCTGGCCGAGGGTTAATAATCCGTACAAAACCCATCAGCCGAGTTTCCAGGGAAAGGTGACGATTGGCTGAGAATCACCAACAGTCACATCATGTTAGACGACTGACAGAATCAGGCCTTTCTGTAAACATCAGACGAGATCAGAGTTCAGATCTGCCCACGCTGCTGTGTCACGGACACGTCACCGACGCTTCCTTTATCCCCACCAGAATGTTTTAGTCATCCCAGAGGAAGTGTTGTGGTCACAGTCACCCCAATAAACACAGTAACACACAGAACTAATGAAACAATACAGTTTATTACAAACTTACAAAGAAATATATCAATTATAAGCATCCAGATGATTACAGAGAAACTTATTTCCACTGTGGAGGACGTGCTGCAGGCTGCGACTGCTGCACTGTGTGCTGCGCATTAGATGGAGGAGTTGTGCAGAGATCCATTTATGTAGCTGTGTGTGTGTGTGTGTGTGTGTGTGTGTGTGTGTGTGTGTGTGACAGAATGCAGAAATCCAGCTTTTGAACATATTCCAACCCCCCAAAAAAGACAAATTATGGAATTTTCTGCGACTGAATATTTCATTAATTTTGGTTGGTCTTCCTTGAGTTTGGCCTCATTGGCTCAGTGGGCATTATAACCTACAACTCTTGCACCAATTTTGAACATAACAATGAAGCTGAAAAAATGTAGTTGTTCACCAGCATCGCAATTCCATTACTTTTTATCCTGGTTTACCTTGGTGTGGTTTGCAAAGTGCTTCAGAAAGATGAGGAAATCTGTTTCTTGCACCCATCCTGATTTATTTCCACTACCAGTACTTCCTACTGGTCCATCTCTGACACAGTGGTCTGCATAATGTATGTGTGGGGAACACAAACAGTGGAGGAATTGTGTTGCCAATGGCATTAACCGCATATACAAAAGCGACCAGTGAACCTCTCTCTGCTGATGTCGTTGCCCCAACTTGTTTAAATTTGATGAGTTTAACTGCAAAGCAGATAATGCTATTAAACATTGAAATAAAGTAGAAAAACTTACTTTTTGGCATACAAATTGCTTTTTTTCATGTTAAATTGTCTGTGTTTGACAAAATGTGCTGATTTTTCACATGTGATAGCAGAACTGAGTTGGGCATGCACAGGATGAGTCACATCATTTGAAACTTAGCCCTGATTGGAGAAACTGGAAGTGTTACAACTGACCCACGTTACAACTATCCCCGGTCTCCCCTACTGATAAAAACATCGATCGGTACTGATCGATGTTTTTATCAGTACTTGTTCCTCTTAAACTGAATAAACAGCCTGTGTCTGTGTGTGTATAGAATCATTCAATCATTCTTACTTAATCATTTGATTGTTGGGGTTCTCTGTAGTACTGTAGGGTTTTGACCTTACAGTACAAACAGGGAGGAGACTTTGTGATTTGGCGCTTGATTTTTAAAATATCTAATTCGGCATGAAATAAAAAAAGAAATCTAAATGAAAATACATGCCAACTTTGTTTGTGTTTTTCTTCTGTTGTCAAATATGTAGGAAGTGTTGCACGTGTGATTTCAGTCATTTTGCATCAACATGTAGCCAACATGTGTCTGTTTGTGATCATGCTGCATCTGTTTTTGTCTGATTTGTGTCGTAGTTCAGTCAGTTTACATCTATTCTGTGGACCAATTTAGTTGTCTTGCATGTATTTGTGGCAGGATGTGTGGATCCTGTTTGACAGTTTTGTGTTAATGCTTCACTTTGGTTGTTGGTGTTTGTGCTTCTAGATGTAGACCTGCCATCTGAAAATCAGCAGCTCGCCCACTTGGACCATTTGCTTTTGGTCCAGGGGTTAGCACCTTTGTTCTTTCACTGACCTTGTGGAGTAACATGAAAACAAGCACAAAGCAGTATCGTCAGTTTCATTGACCTGTAGACCCTTCTGCCCCTGCTCTTTTATTGCCAACATGAATTTATGTAAACTTTTCTCACTTAGAATTTCTCCCACGGACACCCTCCTGTCCGAGTCCCACGGTCTCACTCTGTAAGCCTCAATATTCTAACTCTTGAGTAGTTGTGACTCTCTGCAGCCCTGCACACGAGTAATTGTTGCCCTTTCTCTTGCAGCTCCCCACGGTCCCGATCAAGGCTTCCCGGGGCGTTTCTGTTCCCGGTTTCTTCGGCATTAAGTTAGATTCTCGTCTCCCCGGTTGTTCCTGATCTTCTCTGTTAAATTAATAAATCTGTACACAGTTCCAGAAAAAATTCGTATTGAGTCTGCTTTTGGGTCCCCACAGTGTGTGTGCGCCTTGGTTCATGACGATTTATGGACATTTAACCTCTGTTTATGAACGTATTTATTGTAGCATAATGCAGCCAACATTCCTACTTCTAGTCCTTCCTCTTACTCAATGTGCACTACCACCGATCACATTGCTCCTGCTCTTTTATATGGCATATATAACTTGTTTATAACTGGTACATATCTGTGTAGATACTTACGTTATGACATACAATCCCTATGTAGGTACCTCTTTAACTTTAAATCTATTTTTCGGTTTCTCTTTCTTCTCTTATTCTAAAGGAATTAGAATAAGAATTATCTAATGTAAAAATCTACATATTACTCACGCAGAGATGCCAAACTGTGTTAAACTGCAGGAATGTCTTAAAGACATAAAGACCTGGATGGCCGCTAACTTTCTGCTTATTAATTCAGATCAAACTGAGGTTATTGTACTCGGCCCTGAAAAGCTTAGAAATATGGTATCTAAGCAGATTCTTCCTCTGGATGGCATTACCTTGGCCTCCAGTAATGCTGTGAGGAACCTTGGAGTCATTTTTGACCAGGACACGTCCTTCAACGCACCTATTAAACAAATATGTAAGACTGCTTTCTTCCATTTGTGCAACATCTCTAAAGTTAGAAATATCCTGTCTCAGAGTGACGCTGAAAAACTAGTTCATGCATTTATTACTTCCAGGCTGGACTACTGTAATTCATTATTATCAGGAAGTCCTAAAAACTCCCTGAAAAGCCTTCAGTTAATCCAAAATGCTGCAGCAAGAGTCCTGACAGGGACTAGAAAGAGAGAGCATATTTCTCCTGTTTTGGCTTCCCTTCATTGGCTTCCTGTTAAATCCAGGATTCAAAATCCTGCTCCTCACATACAAGGTCTTAAATAATCAGGCCCCATCTTATCTTAATGACCTTGTAGTACCATATCACCCTATTAGAGCGCTTCGCTCTCGCTCTGCAGGCCTACTTGTTGTTCCTAGAGTATTTAAAAGTAGAATGGGAGGCAGAGCCTTCAGTTTTCAGGCCCCTCTTCTGTGGAACCAGCTTCCAGTTTGGATTCAGGAGACAGACACTATCTCTACTTTCAAGATTAGGCTTAAAACTTTCCTTTATGCTAAAGCATATAGTTAGGGCTGGACCAGGTGACCCTGAATCCTCCCTTAGTTATGCTGCAATAGACGTAGGCTGCCGGGGATTCCCATGATGCATTGAGTTTTTCCTTTCCAGTCACCTTTCTCACTCACTATGTGTTAACAGACCTCTCTGCATTGAATCATATCTGTTATTAACCTCTGTCTCTCTTCCACAGCATGTCTTTATCCTGTCTTCCTTCTCTCACCAATCACAGCAGATGGCCCCGCCCCTCCCTGAGCCTGGTTCTGCTGGAGGTTTCTTCCTGTTAAAAGGGAGTTTTTCCTTCCCACTGTCGCCAAAGTGCTTGCTCATAGGGGGTCATATGATTGTTGGGTTTTTCTCTGTATCTATGAAGCGCCTTGAGGCGACTTATGTTGTGATTTGGCGCTATATAAATAAAATCGAATTGAATTGAATTGAATACAAACTGCATTTCGTTGCCTTGTACTTGTGACATGTGCAATGACAATAATGTTGAATTCTTTCTATTCTAAAAGCTAATATATCACTGAAAATCACAGAAAAACCCCATATTAGAATAATAATTTAAAAGATGGATTTGGATAAATCGATGATTTAATATTTAGAGTGGGGCTCATCTCCTCTCCACTCGACCTCCCAGTAACAGTGACCAGTCAGGCCACATGTCCACAGCAGCTGAAGCCAGCGCCTCAGGATAAGGCTGCTGCTGCTCTCACCGTTCAGTTTCAGTTTTCTGTGCACCGAGTTTAATCCGACGGAGAGAGAAGAAACAGCAGCAGTTAATCACAACTGCTGCTACGTTATCAGACTGATGGAGACAAGGTCACAAAAGTGAACGCACACTCACACTTCCTCACACCAGGTTTCAGACTCAGCTGTCCACCATGGGCCATCTTTAAAACAGTCATTAATGAAAGTCATGAAAGGCCTTAAAATGTGTCCAGTCCCTCAAAAGACACATGTCATTCAGCTGTGTCGTGCCACCAGCTGTGGGTAACTGCAGATCCAACAAACTGAGACATGGACACTGGTGAATTCTAGTGAAGACCCAAAACATCAGAAGGAACGGCAGGTTCTGTTCATATAATCTGTATTAGCATGGAAAATCAAGCTCCGCCGAGTTTCTGCCCTTCTGCTCCACGGGACGGTTAAAACCTCACAGCACTGCCTCGACTTCGGACAGAAACAAAGAAAATTAATTACTAATGTCTAGTCGACGTAAAATGATATGCTAAAGCATATCAGCTACAGAGTGTCGCGGTTCGAATTTTGAGGAAGAGACATACGACCCCGTCAACACAAATGATTTTATTAAAACACATATATGTGGTGAAAATGGGCTCTGCAAAACATCAGGCTCCATCTCCCGCCTTACAATAGGTGGGTGTGATATTTATACTTATGATGACCAGTAACTCCAGCGAGGACATATTCTAAAAAGGAACCGCTACTTCCTCTGTTCCTCCAGATGCTTCCTGTTATTACACTTTTCCAGACTTAGACAACAGTTGCAATCAGTTTACCCAGACAGGTTATGTGTCTGTGTCGTTAATCTAAGTGCATGACCTCCCTCTACGTCATCTGTTACCAGGCAAACTCCAGTGCAGCCTGCTGAATGCACACAGGCAATATGTAGGAAATTATACTGTAAACGTGTAGGCAACCTTTCAATAGCTGAACTTTGCTCCATTGATCGGCCAGACATCGCGCTGCCCGTAGCTTCAAACCATTAATTATGCAATATGTGTATAACATGATTACAGTTGCACCTGCAATGAAAGATTATGTGCTTATGCTAACACCTGAAATACAGACTTTAATATAACCTCACCAGTTTCAATAAATGGGTCAATGAAATGACAATAATGATAAATCATAAATGATGCAACAGTAATAATAAGGATCATAAATAGTAGCATAGATTATGAATGTAAAATAATATTTCATCTCGACAAGAGCTAAGGTTATCCAATATAAGCACATTAGGACACTGAGGGCAGTTCTTGACGTAAGTTTATGTTTAAGGTCCTCGACGGGCAGAGACAAATGCCATGTGTGGAACGATCGGGACCCCACGCACGTCCTCGTTTTTCAGCTTTCCAGATGCGTCTCCACTCCAAACGTCTCTCAGGTCCCAGCATCAGTGAAACAGGGGGGAACCTGATTACTGCCCTGCCAGCCACCCCTCCACTGCAGCAGAGCCAGAGACCACCCCGAACCCACTCACACCACGGTGTGATGGTCAGGAGGACATCGAAGGACCAATTTATCAAACTGGTGTATTATTATTATTATTATTATTATTATTATTAATAATAATAATAATAATAATAACAATAATAACAACAACAACAACAATAATAATAATAATAATAACAATAACAATAATAACAACAACAACAACAATAATAATAATAATAATAACAATAATAACAATAATAATAATAACAATAATAATAATAATAACAACAATAATAATAATAATAATAATAATAACAACAATAATAATAATAATAATAATAATAACAATAATAATGATAATAATAACAATAATAATGATATTAATAATGTAATCAGTGATTAATATGATAAGCAAACACAGAACAGATGACTTGCTGCTCTGAGGTCACAGCTGACGGGAACTTTCTGGAATTGTGAAATTTCCTGTTTAGCTTCATATTCGTTCACAGTAAATCTCATGAAGTGTGTTTGATTCCCCATGAAAGCGGATTCGTCGTGTCAGTGACGGTTCAGGCACGTTTGTGGCTGCGCTAAACAAAGAAATCACCCAGAAGTCTCTCTGTTCCCCTCAGACATCGCTGACTGTGTGAGCAGGAGGTGGGAACGTGTTCGAGTCCTACACAGGAACAGGAGCGCCGCTGCTGCCGTAGAGCGTCCCTGATTAAGAGCAGCTGTGAAAGACGAGGAAGACTGTGGATTATAAGGCCAGTGTGAAACGTGCTCACACCTCGGCTGCGTTTGACACGCGACTGGAGAGTCCTCCACCTGCAACATCTGGATTTTCTGATTATTAAATATTTCGTGCTGCAGCGTGAACGTCAGGGTCGTCGACACTTTTAGATAAGAAGCTCTTCACTTTTCATCAGGCTGTGTGGCGTTTTTCAAAGGTGGTCCTCGAAAAGTCTTAAGTAAGGATCAACCCTGGATGGATCTCTGCATCTGATCCCATTTTAACGACGGCTGGCCTGACACCGGGTTTTTATTCTAACACTGAGGATGGAGGCGAAGAAGCCCCGAGTTTGGCACAAACATTCAAACATGCTGTGAGCTGTTGAAACTCCACTGCTGGGTTTAAACAGCATTACAATAAAAACTGAACAGCAGTGAGGTTGTTTTTTAGAGCGCTGTTAAAACTTCCACTCAGAAGATGGACGGACACACTGAAGGAAGACAAAACCCTCTGAAAACAACATTTCCTGAAGCCTTTTATTATCAACGAGCATAAAGACTTGAACAGCTTTCACTCTTCAGTACGAACATGATACAGACTCTCTGTCCTGAACTGTGAGAGCACCGTCTGTCCTCATGGGGGCAGCACAGCCCCACGTATGAGTCAGAGCAGCGCCTCCTGTCTGCGGCTGCGTCCCAATCCAGCGACCGCACGAGTACGCGTTTTGAGACCGATTACGTCACAGCGACGCGACGACAGCTGTCCTCCAAATGCGCCGTCGATTTCCCCAAATTTGAAGTTTTGTTTTTTTCTTCAGCGCTTTATTTAAACATCAGTACAATACAAAGTAGAATTAAACAGTACTACATTAAAGGTGCTGCACTTACAAAAAAAATGTATACCATAAAGAAACAAATGAATAAATAATACCTACAATATACATATGCTAGGGGGAGAAGTTTAATTGATTAAGCCAAAGAATAAAGTGATTGAAGGATCTTCATTTTTTCACATTCAACCATAGTTTTTATAGCTTTTGGGTTAGTAGAGTTCTTAATTGAATTAAGATATTGCACGAGCTCGTAGAAGAATACATAAAAAGAGGGAGGTCTTCCTAAACATTTGGATTTGTGAATATTAAATTTAGCCATTAAGATTAACAAGTTAATCACATATCTGTTATCAGTGTTGTATTGTCTTTGGTTTATGTGGAGACCAAATGATACACATTTCCAAAACAGTATTGTTTTCTGAGATAAAAACACATAAACTCTGCCAAAAGTCTTGCACCAGGTTACAAAACCAAAACAGATGCCAGATGGTCCAGATGGCGTCAGCTCCAGGCTCCTGAGATGCTGCGCAGATGAACTGTGTGGCATCCTAGGATATCTGTTCAACCTGAGCCTGTCACTGGGGAAAGTACCACAGCTGTGGAAGACCTCCTGTGTGGTACCGGTACCAAAGACCTCCCATCCCAAGGACCTCAGCAGCTACAGGCTGACAGCACATCTGATGAAGACCCTCGAGAGGTTGGTTCTAAACCATCTGCGCCCCCTGGTGAGGTCTTCATTGGATCCGCTGCAGTTTGCTTACCAGCCTGGCATCGGGGTGGAGGACGCCATCATCTACCTCCTGCACCGAGCTCTGACTCACCTGGAGAAGCCTGGAAGCTCTGTGAGGATCATGTCCTTTGATTTCTCCAGTGCTTTCAACACCATCCAGCCACGACTTCTGAGGGACAAGCTGGAGCTATTGGGAGTGGACCACCACATGTCCCAGTGGATACTGGACTACCTCACAGAACGGCCACAGTATGTGAGGACACGGGGCTGTGTCTCTGACACGCTGGTCTGCAGTACGGGGGCCCCACACTGTGCTGGCACCGTTCCTCTTCACCCTCTACACTGCAGACTTCTCCATCAACTTCCCACGCTGCCACCTACAGAAGTTCTCTGACGACTCTGCCATAGTCGCCTCATCACAGGTGAGGACGACTCAGAGTGCAGACAGTGGACTCTGGACTTTGTGGACTGGTGTCAGCAGAACCACCTGCTGATCAACGCCGGGAAAACCAAGGAGCTGGTGGTGGACTTCCGGAAACGCAGACCCACCACACTGACAGCGGTGAACATCCAGGGAGTGGACATTGAGATAGTGGACTCTTATAGGTACCTGGGTGTTCACCTGAGTAATAAACTGGACTGGAGCCACAACACTGATGCTCTTTACAGGAACGGTCAGAGCAGATGCTACCTGCTGAGGCGGCTGAGGTCATTTGGAGTCCAGCGAGCGCTTTTAAAGACCTTCTATGACTCTGTGGTGGCATCTGTCATTTTTTACAGTGTTGTATGTTGGAGCAGCAGTTTATCGGCAGCTGAGAGGAAGAGGTTGGATAAACTCATCAGGAAGGCCAGCTCTGTTCTGGGATGCACCCTGGACCCAGTGCAGGTGGTGGGAGACAGAAGGACTCTGGCCAAAATAACATCTCTGATGGACAGAGTCTCCCAGCCCATGCATGTAGATGTTGCTGCAGAGCTGCTGCAGTGACAAACTGCTGCATCCTCAATGCATGAAGGAGCGTTTCTGCAGGTCCTTCCTCCCTGCAGCTGTCAGACTGTACAATCTGAACTGCTCCCAAGAAACACAGATGTTCACATCAATGCTGTAACTGCAATAATTTAATCAACCGATTCACACTACAACCTGGTTTGCCTCTTATCTGTAGTTATTTTTATTTAATTTGATAACTGTACAGTACTCTCTGTTTATAGTAACCATTGTCCTTAATGTTTCTGTCCTGTGTCCTGTTTGTTTGTATATGTGTCTTTCTGGCTGCTGTTACAACCAAATTTCCCCTTGTGGGACAATTAAAGGATTATTCTATTCTATTCTATTCTAGTAGATTCCTTGCAAGTTTTACAAAAGCTACAGTTTGTATCAATGTCTAATTTAAATTTGCTTTGAAGATCATCTTTAGATGGGTAAATTCTGTGTATGAATTTATAAGCAACATCTTTAATTTTGTTGGTAATTAAAAACTGATTAGGGAGTCTCCAAACTTCGTTCCACATAATACCATCAGACAACCGGTTCCAGAAGAAAATGACATATGGTAGCGTGGTTATGCTACTCTGAAATAAAGCTCTGATAGATTTATTGTTGTTAGATGGTGTTTTCTCTCGTTTTTATTGTAAAGCACCGTGTAAATAAAAGTGAGCTCAAAGATCTAAATCAGTTCTGTTTCACAAAGAGCCCAGAATCAGCTGACTGCATCCACTCGATCTCGGAGACTTCGCCGCTGTTCAACGGTTTTAATGACTCAGTACTTGTTTGACACAAGGAAGCGTCTTTAAAGTGAAACCTGCCCCGCTCTTTATCAGCTCCTCTCACCTGTCTCCATCCTCTCTGACTCAATGGGAATAATTAATGGAGAGGAGGAGGGGGTCATCCAGAGTTCAGAGTCATTCTCGGGTAACTTCATTTCACCTGCAGGCCTGTGTCGGCTGCAGCGGTACGTCGGTGTAGGAATCCGGAGCGTCACGTGGCAGCTCTGCAGCCACACTAAACTTTGGGAAACATCAAAGTGAGAAACGACAGCTTTTCCAGCTCCTCCTGGTGGGAGTGGGGTATCCCAGACCAGATATCTCTGCAGTTTGCGCCCAGTGTTACTACGTCTGCCCCGAAGTCTTTAAGGGAGAGCTCTTCCTGGTAGGGATCATCAGACTGATCCCTGTGTGCAGATCCAGCCATCAGCAGATAAAGCCAGCTCTGTCCAACGAGCAGGCCGAAGACGACCACAGACGGACACCTTTCATATGGAAAGACTTTATAATTAAACTTTGCACGCGTCCAGCACAGCCTGCCGTCAGCTCCCCTTACAGAGAGTAGTGAGAGCAAAGGTCACGTGACTGCAGCGAGGCAGATTACAGGTCTGTGAGCCGGTGATTTGCACGACTACAGTTACACACCTGTCTGCTGATAACGAGGCTCAGCTTACCTGCTGGACGCTATCAGCTCCATCAGACAGCTGCCACGCCGGTAATGAAGAGACCCGACGAGCCCGAGCCGACCGCCTGGGACAGCTGACCTGCGGATGACATCGCCTGTAATCCTACTGGTACTCCCTGTGAAACCAGTACGATCGAATGCTTCACGGAGAAGAAATCAGGACGAGACGAGACGGCTTCTTGTTGTGAGACAAACGTCCCCATCCTTATCTCGCTTCTTGCAAAACTTATTACTGATGTCTGCAGAGGCTCAAAAACATCATGGGAGCAGTCGATTATCCTCCTCCTGCAGAGACCGGCCCTGCTGCTGGGCTCCTCTCCTCCACCCTCGCAGACCCTCCTGTGACGCTCCACTCTGGAGGAGCTGGACTACCTGTGCAGGTGCCGACCCGTACTACCAGCAGGTAGGACGACATCAGCAGGCTCACCACCACCTCCAACATCACCAAACATCACCTGGCCCTGAAATCACCATCAGCAGGCTTTCAGTTCACTTTGATTCACAGCAGTCACCTGACTGTGCGCCTTATTGTAAAGAGCCCACAACAACACAGAAACCCCACACAGGGGAGGTGGAGGAGAGCCTGGAGAGACCGAGTACGCTAATGAGAGAGGGTGGAGCAGGTGGAGACAAGTGTGACAGAAGGAGAAGAGCAAGAGTAAACGGGACGGTTTAAAGATGGAGGTGAGGCCCAGCTGTGTGATGGAGCTGCAGACTGAAGAGGAGGAAGAGCTCAGGGGAGGTAGCGAAGGGCTGCAGCGACAGAGGTGGATGCTGGGAGAGGCGGAGGCGGGCTGCGCTCCCAGCTGTCGGAAAAGGAAATTTAATGCTCACAAACAGGAAGCCCGGAGGAGCTTCGTCCCGCTTCACGTCCCGCTTGTTCATCAGACACGAGCTGAACCACTGCGTGGAGCAGGTCGGCCTGAGCCAGTCAGTGCGAGGCCGGGCTCAGCAGGAGGAAGTTTATTCTGGTGACTGCAGCGCTCGCCAAAATAAAAGCTTTTAATTTCACTGAATGCATTAATAACTTTTAATCATATTAAAAATCCACCAGGGTCCATAAAAGTTCTACAAACTCCCCATGAAGCGTTTAATTACTTCGTAATTATCATCGATTAATCGATCAGTGCTTCAGATTCAGTTCATTGATATTATTCTGAAACATTTATCACAGTGATGAGTTTCACCTTTAAAAGAACAGCAGCTTTACTCATTTCAGTTTATTTTGTTATTTTTATTATTTTGCACTTGAACAGATTCAGATCTGAACAGAGCAGAGCTCACACAGAAACAGGAACGTTAAAAATGGACCCCACTTTAATCTGCAGGTCAAACCTGCAGCGCGTACACGTCGGTCCGTCTGCGAAGGAAAATGTTTCAATAAAATGTGAACAAATGTTAAAAGCTGAAGTCGAGGGAACTAAACTCCCGGCGTTTGAAGACTCCGGTCGGCTTCCCGGCCTCGTTATCCCGACCCCAGACAGTCTGTGGGGATTACTTCCCCTCGCGTGTCACTTCCTGCTGTTTCATAGCTGCTGGCTGTTCATCCGTCTGTTAGCATTCAGAGGTGGAGGAGGAAGCTGAGCCTCGGGCCTCCACCTGAGCATCACCTGCTCAGGTGTGAGTCCGACTTCGAGTTCAGCAGGTAGAAATGAGCCGGATGGTTTCAGTTCTCTCCGGGTCTGTGATAACGATCGTCCACACGACGTTTTCCTGCGCAGGTAAAAACACGGCGAGCGCGAGCCTCACGCTCTGGCGTGCTGATAAGCTACATCCTTTTGAAACCTTTAGTTTTACATCGGACGCCAAAGTTCATCAGATATTTTACTGTGAACCAAAAATACAGAAACAATTAAAAACACACGGCAGTGACGTCAGCTACACACCAACACAGAGACCACCAGTCACCCTCGGCGGACCAATCAGAGCAGCAGCTGCTGCCCACGTGTCCGCCAGCTTTCATCCTCGCGGGTCGGTCACGTCACATCTCGGAGGCTCTGAGCGGCCTGCAGTCGCTGCCGTCTCCTCTCCATCGCCTGCTGCTTCTTCCGCTCGATCTCCGCGGGCGAACATTTCCCCCGAACTGCAGAAAGCGAGAAATCGGTCAGAGTCACGCAAACAGCACCGAAGCCACAGAACCGCTTCACACGTACAAACACGCAGCTCACGTCACCACGACTGATAGTGCTCTTACCGTCGTCGGTCGCCGTGGACACCGGGTCAGTCGGCCTCTTGAAGGCGAATTGGTCTTTGATGGCGTGTTGCTGCGGCGCTCTCTGCAGCGCGGCGGTCCACTGCACCCGCCTGCTCTCCTGCAGACAGGCCGACTCGACCGTGGATCCTGACACCATTTTTTTCCCCGTGAACCTCAGAGTCTCGTTCACCTTTACGGTGACGCTGGAGGCAGAACCACCGGCCAATGAGCTGCCGGCTGCTTTGCCCGTACCTGTGGGGGGAGGAGCTTCCGGCTGCCTGATCCTGTCGTCCCGTCCGGTTCTGCCAGTCGGCCGCAGAGCTGCGCTCTGGTTGGGAATCTGACCAATCAGAGGAGCCCGTTTTTCAGCCACGCCCTGGATCTGGCTCTCCAGGTCCTCACACATTTCACACAGCAGCTCATCGTCCACCAGGTCGTCCCAGACCGGCTCTGACAGGAAGAAAGCGTCCAGGTCGTCATCCAGGAAGTCGCCGTCGGCAGGCGGCGCGCTGTGGAAGGAAACTCCAGCTTTCTGTGGGAAGTTTGGAGCGTTTGTGGTCTGTGATGCTGCAGCCCGGCAGATCCCGGCAGAAGTCCTTTTTTGGTCAGACGGCGGTTTCTGCAGATCCAGCTTCACCGAATTGGACCAACAGGTCTGCCGGGCATGCCGAGACGAAGCCCCGCCCTGCACAGCGTCTCTACCGGCGGGATTCGAGCTGTAGCCAACCTGCCGGCGTGCGTTCTGGATCCTGTCTACAGAGAAAGCAGGATTAGGCTCCAGGAGGAACGTCGCTCTCGGCCTGACGTTTTCCTTTTCCACTTTGGGTGCGGCAGATTGGCCGAGCCCGACGGCGGTATCAGCTTCCCTCTGATATCTCGCCTGGCCGGCAGGTTTCTGGGTCGAGCAGAGCTTCGGAGAAGCGAACTTCAGAGGATTTTGCGTCATCTCTAACACCAAAGAGTCATTTAGCAGGTCGTCGTCTCCCCAGTCATCCTGGAAGCCGTTGCGGGCTGACGTGCCGCTGCCGTGCGGCGTGGAAACGGCTGAAGTGGGGCCACGTGACGAGATGGACGGTTTCCCAGAAGCCTCTCTGGGAGGTTTGACCTGTGACTGAGCTGAGGAGGCCTGGCTCAGGTTCCCGCTCACGTACTGAGTCGGCCCATCGAAGAGGAAATCCAGATCGTCGTCCATGTGTTGATCTGGAAGAAGCTGCACGCCCGTCCCCGCCACAACGCTTGCAGCAGGCAGACGGCTTCCAGGAAGTGAGGGAGAAACTTCAATCTCAACGCCGTTCTCGAAATCCAGGATGTCCTCGGACAGGAGCTCCAGGCTCTGCTGGTGCATGTCCTCCGCCTCCTCCTCATCCTGACGAAACATGTTGAAGTCAAACTGCTTGGCGAGCTTCAGCAGGTCGTCGACGGCGTTCGGTCTGCAACAGAACGAAACGTAAGCTCACCGAGAGTCGGAACCAGACTCACATGCAGTAAATGTGCTGTGATGGACCGAGACCTGCTGACGATGTGTTCCTGTCAGACCAACGTCAGAGCTCCTCACACCTGTGCAGCTGAACCGCCGCTGTTATCGAGGACCTCTGTAAATAACACTAAGCCTGTCGTAGTATTTGTGAGGTTAAAGATCAATAATCTAATCTGATGTGTTATGATCCAGTTCACAGTCACACCTTCTTACCTGCAGCCAAATCATTTTAACACTTCCTGCTTTGTGTTTTTATCCCAATCTGGAGAAGCTTTGCATGAACCACCGTTCAAAATAATCCTCCTTTGTCTGAAACCGGCTCTTTTAGCTCCTGTCTCTTTAAGGCCCTTCCCAAACCCTTCTTTTGATTGGCCAACTTAAGGAAGCCTGCAGAGGGGCTGTGCTGTCTTTTTTGTATTATTACAAACCTTAAATTAACTTATTTTTATTTTTTCTCATTAAGTTTCTCTTTCATTTTGTCTCGTGTCTCTCTTTGATTTTCTACTTTCAGTAAAGAATAAAAACAGATGTAATTCCTCTTTTGGCACACCGAGTCTACATCGGCAGGGTGGAGCGTGCCGTCTAGAGGCTCGTTCCCGCCAGTCTCCTGAGCTGAACCCACCTCGGGGACTTCTTCTTGGGTTTGGGCAGCTGAACGTCTGGCGTGCAGGGGATGGCGGCGCTGTCTCCGATCCACTGCTGTAACGTCGGGTCCGTGTCTTCAGGTCTGCCGTGCTGCAAAGTCAGTACAGTCGATCGTTAGCTTTAACAGCAAGATGCTTTTTGCTGCGGGTCGTGGCTGGTGTGTTTGTTTTGGGGGTTTCTGACCTTTGGAGCAATCCTGTTGACGATCTCTGAGATGCTCACGGCTCCGGCTGGGCGCGTTTTTCCTCTTTTACCTGCAGACAACGAGAGAATCACAGACAGGTGCGCACACGCCTCCAGCGTTGAACAAAGTGCATTAAACACAGACAAGAGCAGCAAATTTGACTCCGCGTTACCGCGTCTGTTTGGCGAAGGGGAGGTGGCGTCCCAGATGATGTCCTGCTGAAAGTCGGACTCGTTGTGCGGAGACTCGCCGCAGACACTTCCTGTATGTCTGAACCTGGGGATTCTGGTGGGGGTCTTAAACTCTGGACCAAAGGATGAAAATCATTTCTGTCAGCTTTGTAAACGTCTCACATTTGAAGTTTAAAGTAGCGTCTGTTAATCTGTACACTGGGCTGTACACACGTTTTGTCACGAATCAGAAAACGATTGTTAGTGAAATGTTTCAGAAAACCTTAAATGTGCAGATATTTGCATGTAGTTTGGCGTGTCGCGCTGTCCAAACAGGAGAGCGGTTGTTCGGTCACAGAAAACGGCTTCGAGGAGGTAAACCGACACTAAAGGCACAGAAAGGTGCTGCTCACCTGCCCGCTGGCTCCTCGGGGAATCCTGCTCAGATCCCAGCCTCTGTCTGGAGCTCCTGCTCAGGCGGTTTGCTCTCGGTTTAGCCGCCTGTTGCTCCTCCAGCGGGGTGCCCATCACAGCGGTCAAAGGGCCGAGTTTAAGCCGGCTTCCACTCATGGTCAGCGCCCGAGCTCCGGGTGAGAGCCGGGGCAGCCACGGTTCGTGTCGCCGGATGGCTCTTTGAGCTTCACTTTCTCAGGCTGTAAATTCGGACGCCCCGCCGAGGTTTTGAACGTCCCGCCATCTTTTCTCCTTCCCAGAGTTCCCTGCGGTGGTGCGTTCAAGAGCAACAGTGCTATGCGGAAACTGAACATTGCGGTGTTTACTTTTATTTTATGTTTGTTTTGTTTTTTTGTGTTTTTTTTACATTTTTACATAGATAGGCTTAAGTAGTATTTTAAAACTTTGTTAAGTATTCAGATTTTAATTTGAGTGGCAGAGTTATACGTATATTTGAATTAATGCTACATTTTATTCCTTATTAAAGTTAAAACATGAAAGAGTGACTTTAGACTCTTGTAGATTTATCTTTTATGTTGGAGTTATATGATATAATAACACGTTGAAATTTGATCCTGCAGTTAGTTTTTTCTTCATTCCTGGCTCGAGCAGCTCTGGAATCAGAGGTCTGGAAATGAGAGATAAAGTGACACTCATGTTTCTGAATCAGCTCTAAAGCAGCAGAGGTGAGAAGAACCACCACATCACTGCACGTTTCACAGCCTTTATTACACCACCAGCCCTTCAGGTGCAGAGGGCTCTTCTCAGACAGGCACAGGAGCCGTACATCTTTATTAAATCAGAGTCAGATAGACTCATGTGTGTTTTTGTCTGCAGCTGCAGCGCTGCTCCTCCTCCTCGGATCCCCCAGAGGAAGAATTAGTGCATCACCCCCTGCTGTGCTGCTCTCTGTGATGAATCTGAATTCAGACTCTGCATAAAACCCACCAACACACGGAGCAGCTGTGAGTCACAGCAGAGGAGGATGGAGGTTTGTTCCAGCAGCACTGATGGATCCTCCACCTCCACCCTCGGGGTCTGCTTCTGTTTGTGTATGCAACAAACAGCCATCATAAATCATCAAGTGACTAGCAAACGTAAACAGAAGTTTTCACTATCACTACTAATTAATGTTATCTTGTTGTATCTCTGTTGTGGTCAGTGCGATCCTCTATGCTGTTGCATGCTGGGGCAGCAGGCTGAGGGTCACAGACGTCAACAGACTAAATAAACTGATCCACAAGGCCAGTAATGTTGTGGGGATGGAGCTGGATGGTTAGGGTGGTGTCTGAGAGGCAGATGTTGTCCAAGATAAGGACAATCATGGATAACACCTCCCATCCATGACATGTTGGCTAGTCACAGGAGCACGTGCAGTGAGAGACTGAGATTACCCATGATGCACCACTGAATGACACCACAGGCAGCGTGGAACTTTGTGTTCTTCCCAACAATAATGTCCAACTCCTCCATCTAACACACTGTAAACCCTGCAGTAGTTACAGCCTTTTACACACACTTTTCTACTCTGGAATATTCTTGATTATTTATCCAATCACACATCTGCTTACCTGCATCTTTTGCTCGTTTCTCCTCCTGATGGCTTTGAACTCTTCTTGTCCATCTTGGTTTTAATTTTGCACTCCAGTATGAACACAAGTCCCCCAACCCGAGGATCAGCACAACATAACCTAACACACCTACACCTTAGTTCACAGATTCGCTTTGTCTAAGGTTTATTTCTGGGATTTCACACAACCCAGGATTCAAATCATGAATACATGATGGGCTTGGATTTACATCATTATGAATGAAATGTGCTCTATTTGGAAGCAGCAGGCCCCGCCCCTTTCGACGGGTTGTGTGAGACTTTAAATCATCAAAATGTAAATTTTAAATAGTTATTGATCCTTTACCCCGAGTCCTAAAGTGTAGATTTATTTTCTCACTCTAATTATATTTATTGTTTGTTTACTTGCACTGCTGTAACTGGAGCCTCGTCGTCTCGTCTCTCTATATCCTGGACTGTTTGTAGCGGAGATGACAATAAAGTTTACTTTGACTTCAGCAGCGCGCAGGCGCACCGAGGGCTCTGTATCATGATGTCTGGTGTTTTCGTGTTTGTTGTTTTGTTTTCGTGTTGTTTTATTTTGTTAGTTGGTTATTAGACGCTGCTCCAGCCGGTCAGAGACTCCCCCGCCGCCCCGCCCTCTCCTCCCTGTGCAGCAAGCAGCAGGCGCAGCTCGCAAACGGAGGGCGCCCTTACTCCCAGCAAATGGGCGACAGAAAACCGATCGGTGCCTGTGGCATCCCCAAGATGCGCTGGCTGATGTCGGGGCAGCATGATCACGAGCAACTTCTTTTTGCCGCCCCCACCACGATGTCGCCCGTACCAAAAACCGCTACTGTAAATGGGATTTCATTTTAAAAGTAATTAAATGAATTAAGGTCAATATAAAGATAAACATTTTAAATCCTGAGCTTAATCACAGTTTCAAAGAGTCCAAAATTAAAGCCTCAGCAGACTGTGAACAAACATGTTGGAGCGATATCAGCCAAATCACAGGGTGAACAGGGCTGGGCTGTACTTTCATGCAGTACCACTTTTTACCACAAGATGGTGCAACCAGTCTCTGCGAGCCTCATTCAAGCAGACAGCTCAAAGTTAAGGAGACGCTCTAATTTAGGATGAGAAGAGGAAAGTGCTGCTGAGGAAACGAGGGGACGACAGAAACATGAAAAAATTTCAACTCAGCAGCGTGTAAAACGTCGCCCTCTGGTGGAGAAAAGTTCAGCTCGTGTAATGGCCAAACGTAGCTTAGAGCCTGTGAATGGTACGACTTTAGTAATAACTGTTATGAGTGAAGTTATGAGCGTCAGGTTTGTGATCACAGCAGGAGACATGAAACACAGGAAACACCTCGCATATCCAGAAAAGTGGAACCCCAACCGGACCGAGACGAGCCGGCGCAGTGCTGGAGCTTAAGGTGAGCGCTAGGCCTCCGCCACACAAAGTTCATTTTACAGGAACACTGAGCTGCTGCTGCTCCGTCTGCTGGGACACATGCTCAGCATGAGGAAGTTAATCACACTAACGAGGATTACTTCTGAACGGTGACTCGTGCAAAGCTGCTGTCCAAGAGGTCACCTTCAAAGCTAAAATGTCTCCGTCAGGGATTATTTTTGGGTGAAGCGTGTAAAAAGAGCACACTGAGTCTGAGGCTGTTTCCAGCTCGGCAGCTGTGGACGGAGGTGAAACCTGAGCGGTGGCTTGCCCGCCGCCTGGCCCGCAGCCACACTCACATATGCGCCATATTTCATGTGTGTGATTAGAAAACCCTGCTGCTGCAAAGAAAACACAGCGTTTCAATGAGCTGAGGCCGGCAGGGAGCAGCGCTCTACCTGCTTTTACCATCAGCGCGGCCTCAAAGGCTCTCTGGCCTGAGTCGGCGCTTTGAAACGTGAGCCGGGCCGCTGGCGGGGCTTTCAGAGGGCAGTGCCAGATATGCCGCTCTTTAATCTCAGCCATCGATCACTGTCTGCTTGGACCGACGCCCCCCCGGCCCAGGCCTGCAGTGTGAGCGCCGACCTGAGGCGACGTGCAGCTGTGTGGAAATGTTCTGCAGGGTCACAGTGAGCTCGGTCCTGATGAAGACCTCAGGAAAAAAAGGAGCTGCGAGTTTGCTCTAAAACTTTGTGAGAGATCTGCAGACCTTAAAACTCTCTCATGTTAAAAAAACGGACTCGTGCTCGTTTTGGATCAAATGCGTGCGAGGCTTTGATGCAAAGAGCCGAGCTGTTCATTCTAACGGTTCAGAGACCAGAATAAACGTCTCAGCTCGATCAGCAGAAGAGTGCAGGACATTTCCAGAAGAGAGCCAGAGGTT
Source organism: Simochromis diagramma (assembly GCF_900408965.1). Lineage (NCBI taxonomy): Eukaryota > Metazoa > Chordata > Actinopteri > Cichliformes > Cichlidae > Simochromis > Simochromis diagramma. The sequence goes on from NW_024386885.1 coordinate 4,331,120, forward strand.
ATTAATAACTGATGATTCAGTGATAATCTTTGGACAGACTGATCCAAAGCTCACAGGTCTGCGAGCTGAAGGTCGGCAGGCCGACGCTCAGAGGACCTGATGCTTCTTTAACACGTCCAGCAGCTCTCAGCTGCAGGCGCAGACCTGCTGCAGGGCCTGCCGGTCGTCGCCTGTACCCTCAGAGTTCAGGGTGTGGATTTATGAATATGGATTTGGCATTTCCTGTCTGATGTGTCCACGCAAACAGAAGACGAGATTTTAGACATTCCCGGGGGCAGCGTGGAACTTTGTGTTCTTCCCAACAATAAGAAAAAGATTTCTTCATGCTTTCCTTTGAAAACTGACATCAAAATATCAAAGCGACCGCAGACAGATGCAGCTCAGCGGGCGGGATTCATGTAAAACCCAACAGAACCGGACCAGCGCCGCAGACGCGACGAACCGCTCCTCTGCTGTGAGCTGACCTGACAGAGGTCAGAGGTCGGGTTCTGTGGGTTTCGGTGTGCTCTGTAGGAGACGCTCCGGTTCCTCTTTTCTGCATGCAGATGCTGAGACAGATGTTCATACCAGACGCAGTCACCTGAGCCCTCAGCAGGTAAATCGTTCCCAGTGTTTGTAAGATGCTGTGACAGGGATGATGTTTGTGGGGTTTTCGTCATGTTTCTGTCTCTGTGTTGTCTTGGCGAGGTCTCGTGTCCCCTTCCTGTTTCCGTGTTTCGTTCCACGTCTCTCCAGGCCGTCGTGTCCTCTGTTCCTTAGTTACGTCTCCCGTTTCTGCGTCTTTATGTTTCCTGTTTCATTTTGACATTTGTGTGTGCTGCTCATTGTTCCACAGTAAACACATCCATCATACCTGGTGGTCAGAGGACAGGTGCTCCTGGTGGCTGATAACAGGGACCACCTGAGCAACAAGCACACCCTCCGTGGAGTAAAAGGCTGCTCTAAGCCACGAGACCATGACGCAGTGCAGAGTCCTGGACTCTAGGTCTGTGAGAGCTGGCTGGGCTCTGCTCTCGGGGGCCGAGACTCCCCGAGAGCAGAGCCTGAGCGTGTGCTGTGCTTCCAGTTCTGTGAGCGCCAACAGAACACGAAACCAAGCAACGAGGCTTCTTTCCTCACCGGCTGACCCTCTCTCGAGGCCTCCTTTGAGCCAAAGTCTTCATGCCGAACATCCGGCGCTGCTCCAGAAACAGGGAATGTTGGACGGACCTGTGGGAAGCCCTGAGCTCGTTCTGCCTCGGCTGTAACTGGCTGACCTGAGTCAGGACATGAAAACCTGACGCCACCACATCCTCCAGCTGCTGCGCCCTCAGACCGGAGGAGCTACGTCAGGTCACAGGGACCTGGAAACATGAATGGAAATCGAGCCGTGGGACTCGTGGAACAGACACGGTCATTGAAGGGTTCAGTCGAACTTTCGTTACCTCCATCGAAGACTGAAATACAAGAAGCTGGAGAAGGCGCCGTCGCTATGCTGTCGGTCCAAACGTCTTCCTGTTCTGCCCAAACAGTGAGAAGCAGAGGACTGTGGGTCTGACGGTGAAGAGCGTCGAGTCCTCTCCTTCTGCTTCCCTCCAGTCACTGTGAGAAACAACGTGATTCTTGTTTTGGAAAACGACAGTTTAATGAAGCGCTTTGGGAAACATCCTGTTTCGCTCCAGTTAAGCTAAAAAGTTTAAAGTTGGCCCATAAAGTTCCAGCAGGCTCAAGAAGGAGACGTGAGGGGGGAATAAAACCTGGAAATAAACCCAGAGGTTCATCAAAGATGGCGGCTTTCCCTCAGCGTGAACATCTCGGTATTAAAGGTGAAAACTTGAGCTCGACTGTGGTCGCTGATGTCATCCAGTTGCGTCGGGGCGGGTCTGAAAAGATGACATCGCCCGAGTCCGAGCGACCTCCGGCTGACTTGAAGAGCAGGTGGATCCGCCACACCCATACATAATGACTTATCCATCACTGCGTAGCCCCGCCCCTAAACCCTCACCTGCTTCCTGCTCGTCTCTGACTGTAACGGACCACAGAGCAGAACCTGAGCACAGGTGGATCTGAGCGCTTCTCTGCTCGGGGAAAAAACACTTTTTGTTCTGCGTTTTAGCGTATGTGCCGTCCCGGGACTACTTTCTACGGTGGAAGAACACATTCCTTCTTCGGTTACAGGAAACACTTGTAATTAAAAGGAAGTCGGTGCTTCCACCATTGAGCAAACAGCTGCTTTGATCTCAGGCGTAAACACTGATTTAAAGGTACGGTGCGTACGATTTAGTGGCTCCGCCTCCACACCCATCAGGTGGGCCTGACAGCAGACTTTGTTTAAAATGGATACTTTTATTTTATGAGTTAATCAGCAGAATTTTTAGTTACTTTTTATAATGAGTATTTTCAGCTGTGTCAATGACCTTTGACCTCACAGACTGCAGGATGTGTGCTCTAACTCTGAGCGCGCTCTCAGGTGAACGGTCGGTTGTCTCTAATAAGCGACTTCCTGTCCAGTCGGGGTAAACTGACCCCTCCCTCCCCACAGTAACCAGGATCCATGAGTTTCTGGTTCCTCTGCGAGACACTGAATACCTTCCCCCTTTTGCCCCAAACACAGAGGAACGCATTTCATCCCTCCTGAAGCAGCCGCTTAATTAAAGGCAATAAATTATCCAACTCTGAGGTCGGCTCGCTCAGAGGAGGCTGGAAGGAGGGTTTTAGGGTGGGGGAGGCTGCTGAGGGAGGAAGATTCACGTCTCCTCGGACTGAAGCCCGAATTAGAGGCGATTGTGTTTGGAGGAACCTTGTTAGTGCTCCGGTTCGTTCCCATCTGAGCACAGGACGTATTTATGTTTGTGTGCTCACACATACCAGAACTATAGACTGTATGTAAATGATGGTGGTAGCTGTGACATCAGTCTTTGGTGACCATATTTGGACCAAAGGTTGGCACAGTTAATGCCAGGAAGCTCTGTTATCATCCACAGACACAGATACCGGCCAATCAGTAACATCCAATCAGAATCCTACAATCTAAGTCTACACCAATCCCGGAGCTCTGCTTTCTTGGACGGTCTGTTAGTACAGTGACCTCACGGCAGCTATATGATTGGTCACATGATGTCATTAAAAGGCTCCAACAGCACAAACACGGCCCAGAGGTCCAGCTCGGGTGGAGCTAGCGCAGTCACCTCCCTGCTGACTTTGGCCGTCACCACGAACGTGAACTCTGAACTTTCTGAACATTGTCTGTCACACATCTGACATGATGCATTCACTGTCTGCTTCGTCTGTGGGAAATATCACCAATAAACAATAAACCTCTCGCCGTTGTTCCCAGCTGCGCTCCCAGCAGCCGTCAGCTCGTCGCGCCCCGGCTCTTCTTTGTGCATCTGACAGCGAGTCTGGATCCTCAGACGGACGCTCGACAGCTGCCAACTAATCACTCATTTCTCTTTAAAAGCAGAGATGAAGGCAGTTTCCACAATCCCCTAAGATGGCAGTCAAACATGGGCGTGCCATGGAGCCTGTCAGTCACAACTCATCTGAAGTCAAAGCTCCGCAGAGGATCCAAAGCAGATTAATGATTTTGTTTTTGTGTCAGCCGCCTTTGAAATGAAGCACATGTAGAAAACTCCCAGAGTGGGGCAGCACATCCACGAGGGGGACAAATCTCTTCATGGCAGACGGGCCGATCTTTCCCATCAGGCCTGCTGAAGGCGTCACCACTGAACCTCCCGGAGCGTCGATTCGAACGGAGTGACTCGAGCTGAGCGACACCCGCAAACAAGACACGAAGGAAGACTCGGAGCTTCACACTGTGACTGCAGCCAAGGAAAAGCTCCGCCTCCGGGACACCAACAGGTCAACCCGAGCTCTGTGCACAGAAACCAAACAGCACAAACTTCACGTTTAATCGAGGTCAGAAGCAGTTCTACAAGGTCACAGAGGGGTGGAGCCTATCCCAACCGGCATAGGGTGAAGGGCGGGGCTCACCGGCACAGCTAATCTTTCAAATATCAGGATGAGCTGTAAACACGATGAATTTTCATTTCTGGAGCGTTTTCACTTTAAAAAAAACGAGATTAAAGAGAAACGTGGAGCCAAAACGACGCAGTAGAGCCGGGACACTGAACGCTGATCTGAGACCAGTTTAAAGACAGAAACCGTGTGATGCTCGCCCGAAACACAACTTATAACTTTATAGTGAATGAAACTTGAATGAAGTCACAAATCGGGCTGATTGGAGCTTGTTGTGGACATCTCGCTGTGATGCATTCGGATCATTAATGAACGAGTTCAGCATTAAAAACCAAACAGGGCAGAGATGAAGAACAGCAGGAAGTCAGTCGGTTTTAAACCCGGTGCCTTTGTGTCACTAGTTCCTGTTAAAATATCAATAAAGACAAAAATATTTGAGTTTCTGGAGCCAATCCCAGTGAGTCTGTGTGATTCAGGCTAAGCGTGGAGCAGCTGGTGTGTTTATGCTACGACATGAACAAACGTCACAAAAGCATAAATTTGAAATTCTATTTCTTTCCACTTAAATTTAGGAAAATTAAGAATTTTAACTTGTTCAATTTAAATTCATTTATTGTGAATAAGTGATGGGGATCACCTGCAGTACCATCACAGCCCACCAGGGGGTCGCAGAGCACACTGTGGGACTGTGTGTTATGGTAGGGGTGTGAAACATAAGGCTCACTGAGGCGTCGGAGGAAGGCAGAAATTTTGGACTTTAATCTGTTTTCCTGCCGATAAAAACTCCTCGCGACACCCGAGCGATTCAGTAACACAGGAATAAATGACAGCTCCTGTTTTTGACCATCAACTGTTGAAATGTACGTTCAATGTTGTTGTCAACAGGCAGCCTTTTACACACTCACACGTTTTGAAACAAGTCTCCTTCATCATGCAGACAAACAGCTGCACGATGAGGCTGCAGGAATCACATGATCATATTTCAGGATTAAATGTGCAGTTAAACATCTTTGTTTACCTGATCCACGGGAGCTGAATGTCGCCTGCAGTTCAAAATAAGTTTTCATTCCACCTTAAAAGAAGTCGCATTCTCAATTTATTTATTTTTTTACTTCAGTTTTTCCCCAAAGTGAATATTTGTTATTTTTTCCTCTTGGATAGAAACGTGTCACAGCTGAGCTGGACAATAAACTGAAGCGCTGACGTTTTATTTCAGTGAGGCACCGAACGCAGCACGAGTCAAAAATCAGACTCAGAAATCCACAGAATCAGTTTTATTTACGGAGAGGGAGGTCTCAGGGGGTCTACGGTCCAAAACTGTCTGTCTGCAGAGCAAACGGCTTCAGGAGTACATCAGCGAGCGCAGAGAGGAAGCCGAGCTGCAGATCTGTCCGATCTGGGAGATTACATCACAGGAAGTGATCAAATCCAGAAACGCGCGGTGGACAGTGTTCGTCTTTGCCTTCACGATCACCGTCTGTCCTCAGGTTTCTCTTTTTAGTCCGTGGAGCACTCTGAGAAGGCCCGCCGAGAACAGAGGCAAGCTCAGGTGTTTCCTCATCAGGCCACGCCCACAGGGCGGAGAGCTGATGGGCAGGGGGTGCAGAGGCGTGGGGTCCCGCTCCACGCTATGGGGGTCTGCAGACCTGATCAGAGTCCTGCAGAGGAAACACAGAGGGTCAAGATCAGGAGGAAGGCCCGACGTAGCCTCAGGAACCAGTGTGTGTGTGTGTGTGTGTGTGTGTGTGTGTGTGTGTGTGTGTGTGTGTTTACTATACTTGTGGGGAAAACAGCTTCGCGGTCCCCACGAGTTTGAAGGCCACTCAAAATGTGGTTTTAGTTACAGTTAGGTTATGTTTAGGGTCAGGCATTCACTTGTGATGGGGAGGGGCCAGGAAAAGCATTATGTCAGTGAGATGTCCCCACAAGGATATAAATACACACGTGTGTGTGTGTGTCTCACTGACAGTCAGTAAAAGCTGAGAGAAGAAAATCTCGTTGACTTCCCCCTCCCTCCTCCTCCTCCCTCCTGCTTAATAATAAAAACTGCTTACAGAGTAATTGGACTCTGTGTAATCAAATAAAGAGATGAGCGCGCCTCTCGCTAACGATCAGTTCATTAGACTGAACGTGGAGCGGCTCTCAGAGGATTCATTGACCTTTAATCAGAGGGAACTGGCTTTAATTAGTGAGGAGGTGCTGAGAGGAGGAGATGAAGCTCAGGCTGTTGGAGCCGTTCAGGATCAATCCAAAGCGAGCGACATACTGACATCGGCTGAGTGCCGCCAGCGCCGAGGCTGTGGGTGTTTCTGTCACATCTTTATAGCAGCAGATTCACTTCAAACATCCAGATTACAAGAAAGTCTAAAGATCTCTTTCAAATTAAAAGCCCTTTTAAGCAGCAAAGGGTCCACTGAAAACACTAGAACGCCTTTAATTTGAAGAGAATGCAGGAAGTGCTGGCTCTGTGTGGCGTCACTCACGGTGGTTTCCTGCGACGCCGGGCGCCTCCTCAGACTGCAGGGTGCAGGCGGTGGTGCTACATGTAGTGCCACTGTCCCTCCACGCCCATCCCCATCCCTACACCACCCATAGGACCTGTCACACACACACACACGCACACGCGCACACACACACACACACACAGACATACACACGCACACACACGCACACACGCACACACACACACACACACAGACATACACACGCACACGCACGCACACACGCGCACACACACACACACACACAGACACACACGCACACACACACACGCGCACACACACACACACACACACACACAGATGAAAGCACTGCCCCCTTCCTTCAGCTCCTCTGTAAATAAAAGCTTTTGAAACTATGAAATCAGCCACGACTGTGATCTCTGCAGCGTGACTGTAGCTTTGCATGAAGCTCAGTTCACAATAAGCCGTCCTCTCTGTGTTAAATCTAAACTTTGATTTCAATGTGCAGATTCTGCAATAATGTAACACAATCAAACCCACAGCAGCGTAAGCTGTGTGTGTGTTTACCAGGCGTTCTGATTCCCACGGGCGTCTGACCGTCCACCATGAAGCTTCCCATTGGCTGGCCATCTGGGCCGTACGGCGGCGCTTGGCTCACTGTGGACAGAGACGACAGCTCGTTTTAATGGCGGAGGGCGCACGGAGTCGGGACCCGAGGCCGTCGGCCGGCCTGCACTGACACCGCCACAGCCTCCACTTTACACCCACACAAAGGCGTGTTCAGGTCCACACGCAAACACCAGGAAAAATCAAGCCTATTACGGTTGTCAACATGAGAACCTGAGCGCCAATCAGGTCCATCTGTGATCTTTTTCCCGCCCATCTTCTTTAGTCTCAAAATGTTCACATTTTGTTTTACACTTACAGTCTGTGCAGAGTAACTCTGCATGATCCACAGTCCAAAATAATCCTCCTTTATGTGATTGACTGCCTCCCCTCAGTTCATCCATCTGAGGCCAGCTGCGTTAGCGCCTCCCCCTTTACGAGCGGCGCCCCTGGTTACAGGAAGCGTCGGGTTTGCGTCAGCGGGCTCGCGCTGTATCTCCTAGCAGAGCAAAATAGAAGCAGATCCTGCAGCGATCCTGTGCGCAGCTAAGCGCGCTCCAATTACAGCGAGGACACGTGGAATCGGAGGTTAGCGCCTGCTTCTAATAAAAGCTGGCTTCACATGAAAGCCTCCTTCACTCTGCTGTGGGGTAAAAACACGAATCGATAGAAAACGACTGCTTCCAGATATCATACGACTGTTTTCACTCGTGCTGTGTTAGGAAAAGAGGCGAAACGTAAAGGAAATATAACATCACATCACTGCATTACGTGTTCGAATAACGTCACATCTGTTAAAGCAGCTGTGACGTTCTCGCGGTGGGGGGGGCCATTGGTCGGACACGAACGGAGAGGTTTTGGTCCTCGTGGTGGAATCGGCCTCGGTCGCTGAAGCTGTTTCTCACTGCCGTCTTTCAGCAGCGTCTCCAAACCTTTGTGAGGAAGTGAGCCGCGGGGTTAATGCTAAGAAAGCTCAAGGGCCAAAAGGCTAACAGGACTTTAGCTCCACTGTAGCCGGGGCTCCTATTTGTTTTAATCCCGGCTTCAAACGTTGAATGGAGTGGTCGGTCAAAGCGATTAGTGTCTTTGTCTGGAGCTAATCCCGCCGGGGTTTAGAAGCCATTCAGAGTTTAAGCCTCTCCGCTCGCTCCAACGCTCCGAGGAACCGAGCGAGACGCCGCTTTTTCAGCTCGCCTTACACGCGGAGCGAGTTCCCATGAACACTGGCGTTCCAGTCCCAGCCGGGTGTTTGGAAAGCTCACGCAGACACGGTGGAAGAGCACGGATACTGGAGGAGTTTCTGATTTAATGGAAACGAAACAGCCGCTAATACACCTGTGAGACCTCACCTGCTCTGTTTGACTGATCGATCATGGGCTGAACGATCCGCCGCCTCGCGTTGATGAACCTGAAAGTCAAAGAAAAGAAGCCAGAGTTTGTTTTTAACAACGACAATAAACTCGTTACTGATAAATCGCTTCAGGTTAAGTTTAAACACCCAGCAGCTCAAACTGGCTTCACTGGAAACTCGTTCACTGGTTTAAATTTTACTGTCATTTACGCGAACATCGAGGCCCCGATGCAGGCGTGTTACAGAAGTCGGGTCCATCTGACCTGTTACTGTGCAAATAAATGTCTAAAATCCAGTTTGGACGTTTTTAATGGCAGAACAGAAACGGTGATGTTTAACATGATCAGCACAAATCAATCAGATCACTTCCTGGAGATTAACCAATGGGAAGCCGTCGGCGAGCACTGGCAACGTCTCCTAAATACACTCTTAAAGCCATCATCCTGGTATGCGTGACCTCCGACCCAGCACCTCCTGTGACCTCCCCAGCTACTCCCATTAGTCATTCCCCCCCATTCTGGTCTTCCTCAACTTAAAGACCTATGTAGCCCCCCCTCAAGTAAAAGCTCTGTGGTTTCCTGCTTGATTTATGTCCTCCTACACCCTGAGCCCCGGGTGGGGAGGGACCATTTCAACAGGAGGGGGGGGGGGTTTCTTTTCAGAAAAACAAAGGCCACAGCTGTCCTCTGGGGGACCGTAAAAGGTATGCGGGGGGGGGGGGGAGATGAGAGGAGAATATTTCCAGGTCAGTCGGCCCGTTAGCACGAGGCTGCACAAGCTCATCAGGACACACGAAACAGGAAATAAACGTCGCTCGCACTGCACAGCGCAGCTCGGATCACTCCGACGTCACGGTTTCATTTGGACGTTTTGGTAAATCTGGTTTTGGTCAACATCCAAAGAAAAACGAATGATCTCCTCTCAGAAATGTTCAAAATAACAAACGTGACGTCGTAACTGCAGCTCGCTATTAAAGTCATCGTTTCTGCTCGAATGCACGCGCTCTGCAGAGCTGCACAGGAAGTGACATAATGACCAGGACGTATTTGTGCAGAATAATTCAGACACGAGGAGCAGTTTGAAACATGGTGGAAATGCAGGTATCCAGGTATCTTCTGCAGCAGGTAACACTGTGGGCGGGGCCAGTCCTCCACTTTTCATCGAGTCAGCACATGAAATAATAATCGCAGCATCAATGTAACTGTTAAAAGCACAAATTTAAAACCCTTTCCACCTTCAGTAGCAAACATCACATCCTGTCGACCTGTTGGACACGCCCGGGACTACATAACTCCACCCTCTTCCCCACCTTCCTGCCAGGCTGAGAACAAAGAACGTGTAGGTGAGGAGGAGTATGCTTAACCTTCTCATGAACTGATTATATAATGGATCGTCATCCAGTGTCAGTGAACATTCGGGTCCGCGTGTCTTTGAGAAAAGGATCAGTGATGAAAGCTGATCTTACCGAGTCCTGCAGGGAAAAATCCTCCATCAGGAGCGAGACGGGAGAGACAGGAGGGACAAAGACGTGCTGAAAACCCGCCCCCAGCACAGAGTGAGGACCCAGCAGTTTAATGGTCCAACGGTGTGGTCGGCCTCTTACAGAGGTCACATGGTCACTCTGCAGAGGTCAACTGCAGAGAAGACGTACGCTCCCACAGGAACCGCGAGCCCCATCACCACAAAGGTGTCGCCGCTGGAACCGGCGCACTCAAAAACCTCCTAGGAGCCGTTTCCAAGTCTCAGACAGGAAACACCATCCGCCATCCTGCTCCTCTGACCTCCAGAACCGACCTGCCGGGGCGACCGAAAGTCTTACATCTGGGACCGCGTGGGAGGCCGTGGTCACAATCCTTCTGCAGCACTAGGCCGCCATTTTGTTTCTTGCCTCCAACACATTTAAAGCCAGAGGAAAACAACGAGACCAGAACCGGATTTCTCTGAAATAATGAAAACTTCGGGCGTAGCTTCGAAGGACGATCGGCCTCCTGACCCCCACCGCCCGGCGGGGAGGGGCAGGGAGGGGCGGGCTCGGGCCGCTCCGTACAGTCAGTGTTTAAACAAAGCAGATCTATTAATCACCACACACACACACACACACGCACACACACTCCCCAACCGCCTGCTTGTAAAACATGTAGAAGCTCCGCCCACTGAGGGAGTCATTTTGAGGTCAGCCCCCCCCCCCACCACCACCAACACGGGCGTGTTTAAATAAACCAGTCCAGCTGTTTGCCATGAAAATGCCATTTACACCAACTGCACACCCCTCACACACACACACACACACACACACACACACACACACACACCCCTCACACACGCACACACACACACACACACACACACACACACACACACCCCTCACACACACACACACGCACACACACGCACACACACAAACACACACCCCTCACACACACACACACGCACACACACACACACACACACACACACACACGCACACACACCCCTCACACACGCACACACACACACACACCCCTCACACACACACCTCACACACATGCACACACACACACACACACACACACCCCTCACAAACACACACACACCCCTCACACACACGCACACACACGCACACACACAGTTTAACGTGTCGTCTCATGTCTGAATAATAAACTTCCTTCTCTCGTTCACACGAATCATCGAGCGAATGAATTCACCTCGATGTCGGACGCTTTCACAAACCGTCCAATCACAGCGGTCCAGGAAGTGGCGACCTTAATCCCCGCCATCACTCACAGGCTTTCCATAACAAACACAAGCAAAACAGGCGGGAAGTTTGCCTGGTCGGAGTGTTCACGTTCGCCGCAGCGTCCGTGTCATGAGTTCACGACTTAGTCGCCACGTCAGCAGACAAACGAGCAACACGTGAAGCTAGGCAACGAGCTGCCAAACAAAACAGACGTGACCGGTCTGAGCGTGCCCAGCCTCGCCATGGTGTGTTCTTCGAGAGGATGTACGAGGTTCCTGGATCGGTGTGGCGGCGACTGGCGAGATGTCACAGTCAGAGGCAGCAAATCAGAGAGAAGACCCTGTTTCTATCTTTTGTTTCATAAAACACGAATACACACACCAACCCGACGGGCTGAAAAATGAAGGCCTGCAGTTCCTCTGACGACCAGCAGAGGCAGCAGCGAGCCAGCCCCACAGACTCACACCCTGTGCGGGGTGTGTACATAACTCGCCTGTGTGGGGCGTGGCCTCTCTGACTGGAGGGATGGCGACACAGGCGGAGGGGGCTGGTTTTGTTTTTCTACAGTAATCGGATATTTTCGACTTCCTGTTTCTGACGTGAGGCTCACTGGAGCCTGGCGAGAAGACGCCTTTTTATTAAACTTAAGCTTTCACGCTCGCTGTGTCAGATTCTGAAGTCATTAACGAGCCGTTCTCCTGACAAACATTTAACTGTTGCCACGGTAACGGGACCGGAGGCAGTGTGACCTCACGGCCGTGCATTTCACTCGGGACCAGCTTCCAGTCTGGATTCAGGAGACACTATCTCTGCTTTTAAGATTCAAACTTTCCTGTTTGCTAAAGCATATAGTTAGGGCTGGACCAGGTGACCCTGAATCCTCCCTTAGTGATGCTGCAATAGACGTAGGCTGCCGGGGATTCCCATGATGCACTGGGTGTTTCTTCTTCACTCACTATGTGTTAACAGACCTCTCTGCACTGAATCATATTTGTTATTAACCTCTGTCTCTCCCCAACCAATCACAGCAGATGGCCCCGCCCCTCCCTGAGCCTGGTTCTGCTGGAGGTTTCTTCCTGTTAAAAGGGAGTTTTTCCTTCCCACTGTCGCCAAAGTGCTGCTCATAGGGGGTCATATGATTGTTGGGTTTTTCTCTGTATGTGTTATTGTAGGGTCGACCTTACAGTATAAAGCTCCTTGAGGCGACTGTTGTTGTGATTCGGCGCTGTGTAAATAAAACTGAAGTGAATTCACTTCCTTCTCCTCTCCTTGCTTCCTTCTCCTAGCCTCCTGCGTTTGCCTCCTCTCCTCGACATCCAGACTTTTACCGTTAGTGACGAGTTTATTTGGGCACAGAGCAGCTGTGCTGGAGAAACAGAGTCAGACGTGGATGCGGACATTTATTCAGTCTACTGGCAACATTAGCACAGGTGAGGTGCAGGTGACGCATACTCCCAGCAGAGCATCCCTCAGGTCTCCACCTCAGAGCTCCAATTAGCTCTCAAACTAAGCACCTCCATCCTCCTGAGAGTGGAGAAGAGGAAACCCAGCAGGAATTCACCCCCACCCCACTCATTAGGCTCAGGGTGGGGCCAGAGGTCAGCCTTCCCATAAATACCTGCGACTGCTTGGTGACTCACCAGTTGTTGACCTGCAGGATGGTGAGGCCGGTGTCCTGAGCCAGCTGCTTCTTCTGCTCCTCCGACGGGTACGGGTGCTGCAGGGGGACAAAACACACCAACATTAGTGCGCTGCAATTAACAAAGGAAGCAGTGAGCCAATTAGAGAAGGAAGCATCCTGGGACTACTGTTAATCAGACTGTGTGTGTGTGTGTGT
>NW_024386885.1:4349048-4444048 GCF_900408965.1 Simochromis diagramma
GCTCAGTAAGAAGTGAGTCTGCTGTCGGAGGCAGGCAGAAGCAAGCGCTCCCCGATTGTTGCTCTGAGCATTGGGGGCGGAGCCTTTGGAGCCGAAGCGGCTTCACGTGGATAAAATGTGTTTGAAGGAGCTGCTGCATCCTGTGTTCAAGGACAGGAAGTACAATAAGTTTATCTGAGGGTCCTTCTAAGCTCTCCTGTGATTGGACGCAGGACATAGCGTGTTCACCACCCTCGCATAAAACCAGGCTGCGTTTCCGCCTGATCCTCCGTGTTATAGGTTCATATAGCGAGGATGACGACCAGCCTGCTAGCCGTAAGTTAGCCACAGGTCAGTTAGGTGATGATGTCATCAGAGTTGACGCTCTGGCGGGATGAAGGAGTCAGGATTTCATCTGCTGACGCTGACCTACGCGATGAGCTCAGTCAGACATCGATGATGGATCAAACCTGTTAATACAGATGATGATGATGATGAGGCCGCGTTCACACGGAGCGTTTCTCTGTGCGGTCGTAAACACAATCACGCTCACGTTAATGCTCTCCATTTGTTCACTCTGTGGCGCCGAACATCAGACTGTACACTCAGGGCGGGGGGAGGGGCGACACGATGATGGACGGAGTCTGGGAGGAGACGCCGGGACCAGATGGAGGTGAAGGTAGATTTCCCATTAGGGGCGTTTGATGTCTGATGGCGTTATTAGAGAGACTTCCTGTTCGGTGCGGCTCGGATTTTGTGTGTGTGTGTGCGTGTGTGGGGGAGCAGCACTCGTTCTTCCACCCACATCTGCAGCTCTGAGGCTGTAAACAGCTGCTGATGCTGATGGATGGGTGGAGGTGTCCCGCCGCCCTCTGACCCCTGACAGTCGGAAGCCGGAGGGGTGGGGTCAGCGTCAGGGCTTCCTGCTGAGCCGCGGAGGCCCTCGCTGCTTTGAAGTCTCCGAGTCGTTCCTCTCGGACCCGGAAAGTCGTTCCAGGTGCCGCGTCGGAGCCTCGCTGCAGTCTGTGGGCGGACGCGGCGCTTTAACGAGCCGCTGACCGTAAACGAGCGACGGCACACAAAGCTTCTGCTCGAGTTTGTAAAAGCAGGAGGAGGCGATTACACACTCATTAACAGCCGAGTGTTGCACTTGTAAACGGGTCGGTGTGTGTGCTGTAAACACAGCTCGGCCTGCGGTTTGGCGTTTATGAGCTTTGGCTCACTGGAGTCCATGTTTGACTTCAGGGGAAGACGAACAGCCTACGACACACGCACGCCTCTGAGAAAGCGCTAAAATTAAAGATGGTGGCCGTAAACAACGCTCAGTCTGATGGATATTAGCTCGGACACGTCCACACAGACCCCACGCGTCTCTTCGCCGTCAATCAGAGTCCTGGCAGACCGTAAACCCGTCACGCCGCAAACTCAAACTCTTTAGAAGTGAATTAAAGGAAGTGATTCTGTGAGCGTTAGGTGGGTCAAAGGTCACGGGTCCTGATGGCCGGACCACGGACACCTTCGCCTTTAAGCCTTGACGGCGTAACAGCGGCGATCGAGGATCGACGGCTGCGAGCCTGCTGACGAGGGGCACTCGGTGACATCACCTCACAGGAGGGACAGTCAGGGCCGAGGCGGCGGCAGGGCTGAGGCGAGCGCCGCGGGGATCTCAGATGTCTAACGGCCCTCACTGATCGATGTAAGGCGCGTCGGGCTCACCTGTGGGGAAACTCGACTGTAAACTCGCTGGTTTAACGAGCTCGCCTCACGTTCACAGGATGTCCCGCATCCCGACGCACTTACAGCTGTTTGTGTGTTCAAACATCAGGACCCATCGCGGCGCGTCCAGCTGTCAGCACAGGCATCATAACCTGCTATTGATAATCCAGCTCGCAGGACTTGAAACCTCAGAGATCCGTGTGTGGGCGTGACAACACGCGACTCCAACAAAGCTGCTGTTTGATTGTTCAGGACGATGAGTCCTGCGCCTCTCCAGGTCAGAAGAGTCGTGTGCTCTGCAGGTTTGGTTGCCTCGCTCTTCACACGACCGTGACCTTCCACAGCCGACGCCTCTTTTCTCCCCCCTCCCTCTCTCAGGTGCCACCCCGCTGTTTTTCTTCCCACCTCCCATCTGTCACGGGCCTTGCCGTCCCGCAGGTCGCCTCAGAGTCCTGGCAGCAGCCCCGACCCTCGCTGAGTGGGACCTGATTTAGCCCAGCCATGTTTGGAGGTGTGTGTGTGTGTGTGTGTGTGTGTGTGTGTGTGTGTGTGTGTGTTTCTGCAGGCTGCAGCCAAAAGCGATGAGTCAGTCAGGACGGGGATTTTGAGCTCTAAGCCCGCCTCCTCCCACTTCTTTGAGCTTCATGAGAGCGCGGGTACGTTACAGGACCGACAGACGGATAATCTTGAAAAATCCAGGCACACCTGGAAGTACAGGTGAGGCCTCGCAGCTCCGGTTTAACCTGTTAGCGTGACAGGTGTGAGAGGAGGCGGAACAGGAAGTGACCACGAACACAGACGCCAGCGCGGCCTGAGGCGACTCACCGTCAGGTGCTGGAACAGCCAGGCTCTCAGGATGTTGGTGGCCACTTTGGGGAAGATTCCTCTCTTCTTGTTGTTCGACTTGTCCCTGTCGGGGTCGTCTTCATCGCCCGTGCTCGGAGACGCCACGCCGTTATCCAGGCAGTCACCTGACCAGGACACGGCGAGAGAAACGGAAAGAACGCAGGAAGGTGATGAGGACACGAGCAGTGCATGACACACACACACGCACACACAGACATACACACACACACACACACACACACACACACAGACATACACACACACACACGCACACACACGCACACACACAGACACACACACACACACACGCACACACACGCACACACACAGACATACACACACACACACGCGCACACACACAGACACACACGCACACACACACGCACACACACACACGCACACACACACACAGACACACACACACACACACACACACACACACACACACACACACACACAGACACGCACACACACACACACACGCGCACACACACACACACACACACACACGCACACACACACACACAGACACGCACACGCGCACACACAGACACGCACACACACAGACATACGCACACACACAGACACGCACACGCGCACACACAGACACGCACACACACAGACATACGCACACACACACACACACACACAGACACACGCACACACACAGACACGCACACACACACAGACACGCACACACACACTCACACGCGTGTGCAGGGCGTGTTTTTACTGCGCTCTCTCTGCTCTTTAACGAGCCTCAGCGTCTTTAACAGCACCGGGCCGAGGTTGGGCCGACGGTCCCCGCCGCAGCCGGGGGGAGGGGCAAAGCAGCGCTGGAGCCCGAAAAGGTGGAAATAATCATAAAAATGATGCGTAACTCCATAAACAAGCTCTCAGCCTCATTAGGCCAAACACCGGCGCCCCGAGGCTGATTTACACCTCCTCCTCCTCCTCAGCTCCCCGAGGAGAAACGGGTCCGGCCCGACCTGCTAATGGCCTGTTACAACACGACTTCACAACAACCCGCAGAGTGAGGCGGGGGAGGAGGACCCACGAGGAAACCCGCTCAGAAACACCCACTCCACCCAAACCTCGACCGCTCATCACTCAAGCTGGGAATCAAACCTGCAGCGCACAGAGCTGCCCCCCCCCCCCCGTGTGCTGTAAGAGCTGTTTGTCCAGCATTTTATTAGCTGTGGTCTGCTGCCGGCGCGCTCGCTCACAGCCCAGCAAAGTCTTTATTTTCCACCACACGGACCATTTCCTCTCAGCTGGCAGTGGTGGGTGGGGCCTTGTCACTAACAGCCAATCCGAGGCTCTAATAAAAGTGACCTCACTGCTGAGATCATCGCAGGAGCAGAAAAAACTAAGACCGAAGCGGACGTATCCCGCTGAGACACTCAAACCACGACAGGCTGTGGATGCGAGCTCTTCCACCTCAGACAGGAAACCAGCCGTCTGTGGCAACGATGGGTCATTTCACTCACTCACTAGTCGTGTCCAAATTCATGGGCCGCATCCTCCTGAGGACCCGGCCTTCGCGGTCTACGTGGGCCGGGTCCTAGGAAGGTCGGGTAGTCCGGAAGTAAACGTCTGTGGAATTGGACGGTCTCGCCTTCAGATGAGCGTCACCGCTGTCTCAGTGGAGTTTAATAAACTCAGCCGTCTGCTCCTTGCTATCTAAAATATAACAGGACACTGGCGTAAACTCTCGACCATCTGTTTACTCGGTTTTCTGTTTGACGTTTATTCAGCTGTGTGAAAACCACCCGGGGGATTAATAAAGTTTTATTTAATCAAATCTAATCTAATAATTTTAATCTCAGCCAAACCGATTTACTCAGGAACCAATAAAACACTGAAAAAAGCCCAACAATAACATTTTTAGGTTGTCTAAGTGACTTATATATTACGTTTAACCTGAGCAGCGAAAGTCCGCGGTGATCTGAAAATGATGTGCCGGGAGTTGTGCCGTTCTCGGCCGCATCAGTGACCCTCGAGCTCCCGGCGAGCTATCGAGCTGGTGGGTAACAGATGCCTCCGAAAACGTCGAAGCACTTTTGCAAATATGCGATATCTTGATAAACCGAGCAGATATTTGATGTTTACACAGCTACTTTCTCGCCTGAAAATATGTTAAATCTTTATTTTGTGACCCAGAAAGAATAATAAGAGTAATATTAAAACTTAGTAGCAGCCGCCATTGCCGGAAACTGGAGTTTGGCTGCTATGAATTCTGGGATATGGTGAACCATGAAGGACACACCCGACCCATCCTTCTAATTCGGGGAAAAGGAGGACGCATTTGCCGGCCGCATTCGGGGGAGTCTACGAATTTGGACAGCCTTCGTCACGTCGCTGTGACGTAATCGGTCTACAAATGCGGCCTCAGGAGGACGCAGCCCGTGAATTTGGACACGCCCTCAGTCTTCCTGTTAGCGCGCCTGTCATGTCTGTTGGTCACATGATCAGTAACTGGAGGTTCCTGTATCGATGCATCAAAGAGTTCACTCGTCTTTGCTTTGGTCAGCACAGAAGCAGCTTAACATTATTAAAGGCGCTAATGTGCACGTCTCCATCAGCCTTCAGGGCCACAGGAGGAAACACCACAACGGGTGCACGCTCAGTGGGCTGTCTGTGCTGCTGGAGCCTTTTGGGACATTTCAATAACATTATCTGACCAATGACACGGCTTCTATGAAGTTACTGTAACAGACCGTCCAGGAAGCCTGAGCATGCTGACTGTGCTAGCTAGCTAGCATTAGCTGATAACTAATTTAGATGCAGTCACCTGACCCACCTGCTAAAATGCCAACAACAAGATAATGTGGAAACCAGTGAGCGAAGTCACGGTGGGTACAGCCATCTTTTTATACAGGCTATGGCTTCCATGTCAAAGAAAGTCGGAGATCCAGCACACAAACGTTTACCTGTGACTCCAGTGACTCCTCCCATCCAGTAACTTCCAAAGCTGAGTTACTGCTCAGGTGAGGCAGGAAACATGCAAATGTTTGATTTGCAAACGAGCTGATTTTCAGCTCCGTCTGTCAGCCGGCACCACCTGCTTCACAGGTGTGTCTCAGAAGGCTGCTCCTCCCAGAGTCAGGGATGCTTAACGTGTCAGCAAACAGGCATCCAGAAAGCTCATGCAAATATGGCTACAACCAATCAGCAACCAGACCTGACAGGAGGGGATAAAAACGAACATCAAGCCGACAGAACGGCCTACGTTTGAAATAAAGAAAAGAGTGTTTGTCGTCTTCTGCTCAGGCACGTGATGAGAAATGAAAGTGACGCCTGTTCAGCATAAATCCATAAAAACCATCATCATGAGCAGGCAACCACATGGCATACGGCGGGACAGCAGCCGGCTGGGGTCCGACCTGCAGCCCGTCGACCGGCGGCCCTTTGCCTCATGTCTCCCTCTCCGCTCCATCTACAGTGTCTGTGTCCAATAAAGTCCAGAAAATCAATAAATCTCTGCACAGCCCAACACGACGTCACGTTAACCTCACAGAGGACTTTAGAATGAGACGTGAGAGAGAAGCTGAGCAAAGCTTTTAAAAATCCCACCCCCACCAAGACATGCACTGGAGGTCAGAGCTGCGGGTGGACTGTGGCGGTGCTAACGTGTAAACGTAGGCGTGGACAGAGAAACTACGGGGCCTGCTCCAGCTGGACCGAGAGCAGCGGCTCGAAGCCAGAGCTCCTGGAGCCCAGTCAGCCTGTGACACCAGGATCATTTATTTCTACTCTGAGTTTCAAAACACCTCCAACTGCAAAGAACCACGGTTTGTACTTTACTGTCAGGTTTACGGTTAAACGTCCCAGAAGAGCGCTTTTCTTCAATCTACAGTCACTCCTGAGGCGGAGCAGCCTCAGTGACATCATGAGGGGGAGGAGCTGGAGTGCAAGTGGGTTGTAAAAGAGCTTGCAGAGACGTGTTTGAACGCTACGCTCAGTTTGAGTTTTTTCAGGAATAAACAGAGTCTGACAGCAGGGTATGTCTTTGGTCTCCACGTGTACCTGGCTCGCTGCTGTTGTCGCCGCTGTGAGACGCGTGTCCTCCGCTGGCCGGTCCCGGCGTCCCAGCCGACCTGATCGATGCCGAGTCGTTGTGATCTGTGCTCCACGAAACCTGCTGAAACAAAAATGGTAAATGGCCTGTATTTGTATAGCGCTTTACTAACTTACTTAGTCCCTAAGGACCCCAAAGCACTTCACACATCCAGTCATCCACCCATTCACACACCCATTCACACACTGGTGATGGCAGCTACATGTAGCCACAGCCACCCTGGGGCGCACTGACAGAGGCGAGGCTGCCGGACACTGGCACCACTGGGCCCTCTGACCACCACCACCTCTGCCAGCGACGCTAGCGTCCGGTCTGGAAAGATGAGCAGCTTCCATTAGTAGCTGCTGCTTTAACACGCACTCATCGTGGTTAAGATATTTCACGCCGTCAGGTTCGTGCGAGGGTTTAAGACTCAGAGTAACGGGAAGCCTGGACTATTTATACACACAGAGGACTGAACACAGAGAAGAAAACCAGCAAAAACTATTCAAGTGAAACCTTAAAAAAGGCTGAAACATGGAAGTACTAAAACATACTAAACATGAACATGACTCTGGGAAACAGGAAGGATCAAACAGTCCTGTTATGCGTCCATAACAGGACGTACAGGAGCGTTTCTGACTCCACCCTAAACTCTACATGAGCTACAACAAAATCAGAGAAGACGATGTATTTTGTGCCTCACGAGTTGAGCGAGCTCACCCGATCCACGAGGTTTCCCGACGACCTGACAAAGTCCTCGCCGTCTGACTTGTTTCCGTCTCTGTCGTCTATAACCAGGTCGATCGGCATTTTGCCTTTCAGACAGCTGATGTATCGATGGCAGAAGTTATCGCAGAGCTCGTGAACCTGGAAATAAGATGCAGAGGCGGGCCTGACGTGGAGATGCTTTCACCACCAAAGAACCACAATAAGCAAACAAAATCGGTAAAGTTGAAATCAAACACAGTGACGACGGCGCCGTGCTCAGGATTAAGCCGGGATTAGCGGCACACTGTAATCGCAGCAGATGTTGGTTAGTTAGACCGACCTTCTCCAGCTCCAGGAGGTGGAAACGCAGCACCTGGATCGCCTGAATCATCTGTGAGAAACACAAATCCATAAATGCACACATACAGAACATACACACTGCACCGCTGCTCTCCTGTACTGTCAGATACATGACATTAAATCCCAGATGTTCCAGCATGATCCCATTACCTTTGAAGTGCTGGTATTCCCCCCGGGACTACATGACTGGGCTTTATAGAAGCTCAGAGGCCAGTTAGGCTGAAAGTGTGCTACCTGCAGCTACTTCTTTAAATGACTCACCAAGTTATCGAGCTCTGGGTTGGATGAAAACAGCGGCTTCTCCGAGCGGATCTGCACACACAGACAAACGAGGATGATTATGGGAAACCTGCAGAGCGCATCCCGGTGATGTACGCTCATCACGTTTGGCTTAAAACGCTTTGAAGTGTTTAAAAGTCCTGTTTTGTCTCCATAGACTGAAAAGTCACAGCAGGTGGGATGAATGAGGCTTTCTCAGGTGGCAGAAGCTAAAGCTTCAGCCACACTGCTGCTGGAGCTTTAGCTTCTTCTCCACGAACCCTCCACCCTGATGGGCAGGGCCCGCCTCAGACATGAACCACCGCTTCCTGTTCACCTGTTTGGAGAAGACGGCGATGTCCTCGCTGAAGGAGTCGG
This sequence comes from Simochromis diagramma, assembly GCF_900408965.1. NCBI lineage: Eukaryota > Metazoa > Chordata > Actinopteri > Cichliformes > Cichlidae > Simochromis > Simochromis diagramma. The sequence goes on from NW_024386885.1 coordinate 4,357,357, forward strand.
AGGAGCAGACGTCTCCCCTGGCCACGGCGCTCTCCCTCGGCGTGCAGGTTGCCAGTTCACATTTCTCAAAGATGAGTGCGAGCAGCGGGAATAAAGGATGTCTGCAGGAGGAACAGAGGAGGAGGAGGTCAGGCGGAGCTCCAACACATTTCCTGCTGCTGAAACTCTATCCGACAAATCTGTCACACACTGCTGTGCACGGTTTCACTTTAAACGTGTCTTCTTCACAGGAAGTTAGTCCATTGTTTTCCTTCCAGTCTTCAAGCTCAACGCGACTTTTTCATCTCGTTCTTTGGCTTTCTCCAGGGTCTCTGTGAGCTCGCTTCGGCTGCAGGAAGCAGACCGAGGAGGCTGCCTGTAGGAGCTGCTCGGCCTTCTTCAGACTTTCTATGTCTTTGTGTTTGCTTACGCTGCACTCAGGAATACCATGGCCTCTTTAGCAGAGCACACTGAAGACTTTACAGCAGTGCAGCCTCGCTGTTTGGAGGAGGCATGAATCTGTGTGTGACTGAATCTCCCACAGGAGTAAAACAAGGAGCTCAAACAGCAGAGGAGGAGTGAGACTTTGAAAAAGGGACTGAACAATGTCGACGCAAATCGCTCATCCATCAGCAGAGGGCACATTTGAAGATTTTAATGATAACTTCTAAAGTTCTCTGCTCTCGCAGTGCTAGCATGTAGCTAGCTACAGAAGAGGAGCCAGCACAAACAGAGTCACGGCTTTTAGGTGGCAGGAAAATTCACACAAGGAAACACGTGACTGTGCGAAAAATGTAAGACAGACAAGACCAAACTCTAAGATTCATTTCAGAGCTTTACAATCAGGAATGGTCTGTACGTGATGAACTGCTTAAATATACTTTTATGAAACTTCTTCTTACCAACCCAACTGAAGTTAACTGACCTCTGATGTCATCAACAGATTCAAAAAGTCTGGAGAAATCTGCTCTCTCTTTCTAGTCCCTGTCAGGACTCTTGCTGCAGCATTTTGGATTAACCGAAGGCTTTTCAGTGAGTTTTTAGGACTTCCTGATAATAATGAATTACAGTCGTCCAGCCTGGAAGTGATAAATGCATGAACTAGTTTTTCAGCGTCACTCTGAGACAGGATATTTCTAACTTTAGAGATGTTGCTAGGGCTGGGCCATATTATACTGTTCACGGTAGTACCGGTACAATGCTAGGCAACGATAAGAAAATGAAATATCGCGATAGAATATGGGTAGAACGCACATGCGCAGTGACGAAAAAGCACGGCGGCAACGGAGAATGAGAATGGGGAAAGCAGATTGTTGAATGAAATGGATGAACCAGAATTGGTTTGTAAAAATGGTGCAACTTAACTGGTTTGGTGTTTGTCCGTCAGATGCACAACAAAGCATATTTTTTTTGTAGAACATGCAAGCGGGCCGTCGTTATTGCCGTATTTGTTGGACTAAGGCGCTCGTAAATCTGTGAGTAATCTGGGTCTTAAACTAGGTCCTTTAAGGTCCCGAAGTCAAACGAACACTGAGAGTTAAAAACTGACTAAATTCTTTCATCTTTAATAAAACGATCAGCATCGCTGCTTTACCAGGTGTAACTATGATGTTTAACATCCAGGCATCCATGAAAACAGAATTCATTGCATTTAATGGAGTTAGAAGTTAGCAGGAAGTTAGCTTGCTAGTTTCGCTAGTTACCTAAGCATGATATAGCATGTTCTGACTGAGATTTCTGAAAAATTTTTAAACGTACAGTTCCACTATCACTTCCAACATAAATGAAGACAGGAAACTAAACAGCAGTGACGTTTGTAGGGTTACTGAAGTTGGGCTAGCTGGTATGTAATGATGTGCTACGTAATCGCTAGCGACACAGCTATGTTAGCATAAACACAGTGAAGCTGGAGGATGAGCGCTAACACTTTTCCACTCGATAAAAGTTAACGTGAGGGTTCCTGATGGTTAGAGACAAATGCAATCCTATGGCAGGATGCTGTAAACAGACCAAACTTCAGTCAGGAGAACAACTGAGATAATCCATCCACAATACGAGGTTAGTTATTAATATACTGCAACAACACGGGAATAGAGCAGCTGTGAGAGAATTCAACATTAATGAATCAATGGTACAGAAGTGGAGGAAGCAAGAAGAATGAGTTTAATAAAGTTTGATTTATCTGACTGCTTTGTTTCGCTTAATGTGCCTTATAATCCCGTGCACCTTATGGTCCGAAAAAGTTTTTATTTTATTTGACGTTTTTTTGGCACACTGCAGTTTAATGTTGCAAAGCACCTCTTTTTAACTTCAGTGGATATTATACATGGTTATGCTCAGGATATGTCAGCACATTTCTACTGGAAATGCCTTTTGGTTAAACTTTCAGCAAGGAATTTGCATTTGCACTGTTAAATGTTTATATATCTTTAATGCACATAAAAAAAACCAGCTGCTTGTTTAAGAAAAATAAATGGATGGGGTTTTTTTGCACTAGTAAAGTTGTGGAGTATTTTGTCTCGCAGAAATTTTATCGTCAGTTATATCGTTATCGCAAATTTTAAAATATATATCGTGATAAATATTTTTGGCCATATCGCCCTGCCCTAGATGTTGCACAAATGGAAGAAAGCAGTCTTACATATTTGTTTAATATGTGCATTGAAGGACATGTCCTGGTCAAACATGACTCCAAGGTTCCTCACAGCGTTACTGGAGGCCAAGGTAATGCCATCCAGAGTAAGAATCTGCTTAGATACCATATTTCTAGGCTTTTCGGGGCCGAGTACAATAACCTCAGTTTGATCTGAATTAAGAAGCAGAAAGTTAGCGGGAAGCATGTATAATGTAAACAGGATTGGTCCTAGCACTGAACCCTGTGGAACTCCATAATTAACCTCAGTGTGTGAAGAGGACTCTCCATTTACATGCACAAACTGGAGTCTATTAGATAGATATGATACAAACCACTGCAGCGCAGTACCTGTAATACCTACAGCATGTTCTAATCGCTCTAATAGGATATTATGGTCGACAGTATCGAACGCTGCACTGAGGTCTAGCAGGACAAGCACAGAGATCAGTCCACTGTCAGAGGCCATAAGAAGATCATTTGTAACCTTCACTAAAGCTGTTTCTGTGCTGTGCTGAGCTCTGAAACCTGACTGACACTCTTCAAATAAGCCTCTGCAGATGATCTGTTAGCTGTTTTAGATAGACCGATATTTTAATGATCCCACAAATATACAACACACAACAAAGAGACAACACAGTTAAACAAAAGTGTTGCGGACGCCCAGACTAGTGCAGGAATTTACACACTTTCAAGAAGGAGCCGTCTCATTATTGCTGCCACACCTTCATCATCCCTACAGCTCAACACCGACATGTGAAACACGAGGAAGAAAACAGCTCAGTGATCAACACTGAAGCAGCAGCACTTAGTAATCATTACAGGTCATAACACACAACATTAAAACAAAGTCAAACACAAATCATGATGTTATATTTTAGTACAAAACTTAATTTTGTTGTTTTTTAACAGCAAAATTAATTAATAATCTTGAAGTATTAATTTGTCATTTATAACAGATTTTTAAAATTTGAACGTTTTAGTTTTGTGGCATTTTAGGTAAAACATAACAGCTGATCATGAACATATTTAAATACTGTGAAGACGTTTGTGACAGGATCAAACTCAAACTATGAAAATATGTTGGACAGATGCTTTAAATGTAATATAAAAATATAAACAGTGATTCTCATAATTTATTATTTAATCTATTAAAATGTTTTACAATTGCTTAATTATTGTTTTTAAAACTTTTAATTAAACAAGAGAATATTTAACATTTTAAAGACTCACTTCTACAAATCAGAAGATAATTAAGTATTTACATTTTACACATGTGTGTGTAAAATGTAAATACTTAATTATCTTCTGATTTTATTTTTTTACACATATATGTAAATAAATAAATAAATAAATAAATAAATAAATATATATATATATATATATATATTATATATTTATTTATTTTTCAATTGTTAAGACAAACTGATGTAATAAATCTAAAGAAATCAAAGAGTCAGCTGCAGCAGTCCCCTGCAGGGTCATTAATACAAATGCAGCTGAGAAACATGAACTCAAACATGTCGTTTTTACTCTGAAAATGAAGTTTTTCACCAACAAAGCTGTGACAACACGTTTGATAGGAAATCATTTTTATTATGAAAACACTCAAAATATCAGGAAAATGCTGGGAGACACACACACACACACTCTCTCACACACACACACTCACACACACACACACACACACACACACTCTCACACACACAAAGACAGACACACACACACAGACAGACACACACACGCTGCTTCAGGCACGAGTTTATTTAAACACAAACAGAAAACGCTGCAGCACAGCAGAGACGATGGATCGTTAGCGGGTCAGCGTCAGTGTGTGTGTGTGTGTGTGTGTGTGTGTGTGTGTGTGTGTGTGAACTTGCTGAATGAGCTCCTGTGTGGTTAAACCGTGAACACGTCCTTACCCGTAAATGGCGTCTTTGTCCCTCTTGATGGCGTCCCCGGCTGTGGCGGCCATGTTGCTGCCGCTGCTGTGGGTGGACTGGGCGTACTGGTGTGAAGGGTAGGTGGCGGCGGCGGCGGCCAGGTGAACGGCTTGCAGGGAACGTGCAGCTGCAGCGGCGTGAGGGTGGTGGTGGGGAGGGTCTCCATACACCCCCCCCACCACCTCCAGCCCGTAGTGGGCGAGCTCTTCATACTGAAACACAGATAAGAGAGGTGTGACCTTTGACCTCCTCCTCCGTCCAGTCAGACAGAAAAATCAGAAAAGCTGAAAAACAGCAACTGCAGGTGTTCCTGTTTTTTTGTCCACCCCCTGCTGCGATCCAGACGTTTTCCCAGATGTTGGAGACGCTTCAGCCCCAAAACTCAAAGTTTGAGTCACGTCAGATTTCACTCAACAGGTGTTCCTATTATTCTGTCCACCCACGTTTACGTGCATCAAAACTGCAGCAACTCAACACGCGCGCGCTCACACACGCGCACGCACACAGGCTGTGGCCAAAATATTATGAACACAAACACTCAGCTGAAAAAAGGTTTGAAAGTTTGTGAATCACAAAAAACTTCGGATCACGAAAAAATTACAAATCATAAAAATAATCCTGAGCGAAAGATTCAATTTATAAAGTTTCACCAAAGTTTGTCAGCAAGAATCTGTTTGATTCAGCGTTAAAATAATTTAATAAAAGACACAAAAGTTACAGTTTTCTCGAATTAAAGGACCATAATTATTATTATTGTTACATTGTTATCATATTAGTATTACTAACATCATATTATTATATTATTATTGTTGTTATTTTCTAATGTCGTTGTTAAAAATAGAAGAACATTAAAATAAACTAATAAAAACGTTTTTTATTAAATAATTTCCGTTTTCGTTCTTTTTAATTTTCGGAGTTTGAGAAAAAGACAAAACGAAACGAAATTCTTGTTCGTTCAAAAAAATAATAATAATAAAAGGAAAGAATTAATTTGTTTTTATTTAGAATAATCACGGATATCAGATTTATCTCCTTGCAGCAGAAGCTCAATGAAAACATCCGGATTTACCGCTTTTATTAATCCGCTGGTTCTCATTTTCGCCGCACTTCTCATTCTGCGCTTGAAAAACTAAATTAAATTAAAATGAGACTTTAAATCTTTAAAAACAAAACAAAACTTTTAATGTGTAAAAATAAAACGGCGTTCACGTCAGGAAGCAAAAACGGTATTTTTATTTCCCCGTGACCTTTTCCACGGTCACGTTTCTCGCGGTGAAACTTTTTTAGTTTCTGAAACTTCTTCTTTGTTTTTCGGCGACTTTGATGAAAAGCGTCGCGCGGGGTTTTCTTGAAAGCAGCGCGTGCCTCCGCGCTCCGTTTATACCCACCCGTTGCGCCATCGGCCCCGGCTCTCCTCGCGGGCTCCCGCTGCCTCCCGCGGGGCCAAACTCGCATCCAAGTCCCGGTACCGGATCCCGAATCCCGTCCGCGAGCCTAACAGCGCAAGCTCGAGCAGGAGCGGGGTCCCTCCGCGGACACACGCGGTCCTGCTCCGCGCCTCCGGCTCCAGCAGACCGAGCAGCGGATCGGTGAGCGGCCGGTCCGATCCGGTGACTCAAAAGCGGCGCTGAGGTGACGCCGAGCCGCCCGCGGAGCTCCGAGCCTTCAAATCCCCATCGCAGCTCCGCGAGGAGGCCGAGCAGGGGGAGGAGGGAGGGCCGCTCCCCCCCACTTAAAGGAGCAGATTTCCTGCGCGTGCCCGCGGCTGTCAAACAGACACGGGGACGCGCGTCACCGGAGCAGTTCTGAAGTGAAAGTTTTCCCCAAACACATCGTGCACCTTCCTTCCCCTTATACGTGCGCGACTCTACTGACGTCAGACTTTGCGCGCGCGGGGCCTGCTGCCTGTGTGACGTTCTGACGTCATTAAAACGGTTTTAAGTTTAAAACTAAAGAAACCCCAGTTGTCCTGTTTACACGGCGGAAACCAGCAGTCAGCTGACTCTGAAGAGTGACGTGATGATGACGAAACGTCCAGGTGAACGCATTCAAACTTTTGGGATTTATTTACCTGGATGATTGAGCATGCGTCTAAACAAAGCAACCCTAAGCTTCATCTGCTGGTCCACTGCGCCCTCTGCTGTTCGCCGTCCGTCCTCACAGCTTCGTTTATTTCCGACCACCCTACCAAACACTCACGTTCTCCCCAGTCGGGTTTAAAACGGATGTTTATTCAGAATAAAAATAATAAATTCATCTGTGAACATTTTACAATGATCGAGCTGCTTTTATTAAATGAATTTATATTTTTAGAGCTATTAAAAACAGAAATGTGCTGCAAAGATCACACAGCTGCCTGTTAGCCCAGAAATATGTTCCTGGAACTGTGAAAACTGTGGATTCATCCACCCAAATCTCTGAGTACCCAAACTGGAGCTCCGCCTCCCCGGACGCTCTGTTAGCACAGTAACCTCACAGCAGCCATGTTATTGGTCACATGGTGTCTTTAAAAATGCTCCAACACCACAAACACGGTCCAGAGGTCCAGCTCAGGTGAAGCCAGCAGACAGCCGCCTGTGTCACCATTCACCTGTGAGTCAAAGAAGCCACGCCCCTAATAATAGAAACGGGTGAGTTGTAAAAACATCCTAAGGTGTTATGAAGGTCGAAATGTTTTACAGAGACGAAACAGTTTGAGTATCAGGATGTAAACATGTTTGTTTTAACATGGAGTCTATGAGGACCGACTCACTGCTGCCTCTGCTGGACGTCAGAGGAACTGCAGGTTTGGCGCTTCAGCGCTTGCTTCATTAATCAGCTCCAGATTAAACCTCATTAACACACACAACGCTGCAGTTGCACAGTTCGGCCACCTGGTGGCACTGGAGCACAGACTTCTATTAATGTGCCCACAGGCTGGAAGCAGACTGGGGCTCTTATTTTGAAGAGTAACTCAGCTTTTAAAATGAAATATCTGCATTTAAAACAAGGAAAGAACTGAAACAGACCGTTAAACACATAAAACATGTAAACGATTATTATTATTATTATTATTATTATTATTATTATTATTATTATTATAAGGTGACGCCACGTGACTCTGCAGTCCTTCGGGTCTGACGTCACCCCTCCCCCGCCCCCTCCCGCTCCTCTCCGTCTGACTCTGAATCCAACATGGAGAAATGAGGAGATGGGGCTCGTCCGGGGCCATCCGCACCGACACCAGCGCTCCATTTTCGGTCACCGCATTCCAGCCCGCTCCGGTGGGGGAGGAGGTGACGGAGGAGGCAAAAAAGGCGGAGGTGGAGGAGGTGAAGGAGACTGGATGAGCTCCACTGATTGAGGACTGGGAGGAGGAGGAGGAGGAGGTGTTGGGGGGGGGAACACTCACCGGGATTAACGCCGAGGAGGCGCGGAGGGAGCGGGGGAGGACCGGGCCGCTGCTCCTGCTGAGGAAACATGAGCACCGCGCGCGCCGCCGCGGTGGGAGCTCCTTATGACCGGAGGTGAAATGGGAAACATGAGCGAGGACACGCGCCCGGACGAGTGAGTATCCACGAGAACAAACGGGCTCATCTTCATCCTCCTCCTCAGAGGGAGCTGAACGTGAACCTCCTGCAGGAGCTCAGCAGCTCCTCCATCATCACATGAGTCATCCTCAGAGGCTGCACGTGCTCAGCCTCATCTGGGCAGGCGCAGGGTGGCTCAGTGTGACTCCGAGGCCCGCTGATTTCACACGCGCGCACACACACAGGATCACTGAAAGTCACTGTGAGCCACCCACAGTGTGCCCAACATCAGGGTGGTGTTTGTGTGTGGGGGGGCTCATATTTGATAAAACCGTCACGAGCTAATGGTTTGTGCTCACAGGTGCAGCACAGCACAACTCTGCTGCTCCAATTGGTCTGACTTTTGACCTTTTGGAGGGCGGAGCCAAATGTGATCGGTCCCTTTTACAGCCCTGTGATTCATTTACTGCCTTAACGCAAGTTTTGTGCTGATCCGTACAGGCCGAGAGGCTGTGCTGCCAGGTGGGGGCGGTGTCCACCACGGTGTCCCGTCATCCAATGAGCTGCAGAGTCTGCAGGTCTGAGCTTGGCGTGCTGTTTTTCATGGTTTTCGTGCTTCTCTACCTCCTTTTCCCGCCACTTGTAGCCAATCAGCATTCGCATAGCGCACAGCCCAGCTACACGCTGCTGGGGGTTTTGGAGGACTGTAAACTGTCTGTTGGCCGACACCACCGCAGTGCCATGAAGCAAGCATTACAGCGTGGCAGCAAGATAAGCGCTGCTTCGCTGTAATGCAGTAAACTCACCCTGTAATCAGTCAGTGGCCCCGCTGTCGGGCATCGGCGTCTCCTGCAGCTGGTAGACCCAGAGTGACCCTCCACAACTGATCCTGGACTGCAGTCCAGCAGGAACGAGAAGCTAGCTGGGACTGAGTTCTGCTACAGCAGTGTCCTGCTATCCGTCCAGCCGGTGAGGAAAGAGCTGGAGCAAGCTGGGTAACAATCAAATTTTCAAAATAAGAGAGCCACTCATTTTCCTCTGAGACAAAAGAACAGCATAACGCTCACAGCTTTGACCAATCAGGTGCCACATCCACCCACCTGATGGAGAACAGTCAGACCCTGAATACGAAACAGAAGGCTGAAGGATGTCCGGCGCTCGTATTCTGACTGTGCTTTCGGCTCATTACGCCTCCTCGATCATTCACAAGCTCCTAAATCCTTCATCTTGGTAGTCGTCCAACCACATAGCAGCTTTCAGTTTGATGCTAGCTGATGGAGCTGACTGGAAGGTGAAGAGTCAGGGAACGAGTTTCTGCTGGAACAAACAGGCTCTGTCTCTTTTGGTGTTTAGAGTTAGTAGTAACTTCCTGTAATCCCTCCAGAACCATCTGCAGTGTTTCATAGTACAAACAAACCAAATACTGCTGTTTGAACCCGACTGAGACAAACCCAGCCTGGCTCTTTGGTTTGAATCGTGCTGAGGATGTTCGGGAGCTTTATCAGGGAAGCCAACTGGGAGCCGACACTGGGGTGGACCTGAACTTGCTGAAGAGTAAGTCAGATGGACATAAACAAAAACATATAAAAGTAAAGCATCTTTCACCGCAGACAGCGCGGTCACAAAGCTCCTCGCCTGTCAAGTAATACGTGTAATCATTACTTTTACTGCAGTCTGCTGTTGTTGCTGAAAGCTGCTCTTATTTCACCTGATCAGGTAGCAGCTGAGCTTGGTATGGAGACACAGCTAGTAATCAAGCGTCAGTGATTTAGCCTCGCACGGCGAGGGTTGAGTCTCCTCCTGCTAACATCATCATGTGACGTAGACGAGATGGAGTTTGAAAAAGTTGTTAATAACTTGGTAACATTAGAAAGGAAAGCTGTGATGATAATGGATTGGATTTATATAGCGCTTTTCTAGGCACCCAAAGCGCTTTACAATACCACTATTCATTCACTCTCACATTCACTCACTGGTGGAGGCAGCTACAGTTGTAGCCACAGCTGCCCTGGGGCAGACTGACAGAAGCGAGGCTGCCATATCGCGCCATCGGCCCCTCTGGCCAACACCAGTAGGCAAGTAGGGTAAAGTGTCTTGCCCAAGGACACAACGACCAGGACAGAGAGCCCGGGGATCGAACCGGCGACCTTCCGGTTACAGATGCGATTCCCAACCCCCTGAGCCACGGTCGCCCGTGATGATGATGATGGAGAGAGGACGGCAGCTCTGACCATGTCCATAAAACAGGAAGTTGAGCAGGTGCAGGCAGAGCACTTTCAGATTAAAACCCCTGTTGACAGTTAACCACGTCACACTCAGTCAGGCGTGTTATTGTTACTTCAGTGAAGATGTCGGCCTGCGGTTCTGTTAACAGTCCGAGTGGCCCAGAGGACGAGGCTGGTAGTGGGTCTGGAAGTGTGGCTGGTGGGCACCTGTGATGGCCCTGGTTTACCTGAGACAGGTGAAGAGTGCAGACAGGCAGCAAAGTGGTGTGAAATAAAAATACTCGTGTGTTACTAATGATGACCTTTGACCTTTCTCCAGCCTTTGCTCTGAAATGTTGGCACGTGCTCGTGTCTCCTTGGAGACCTACTCTGAGGTCATGACCACACAGCCTTCTTCTGACGGGACGTTTCCTGATTGCACCCTGATGTTCGATGATCAGCGACGTTCTCAGGGACGACAGTCGGCTCGTTCGGGTCTCATCTGGGCTACTTTGGGCTCAGTCAGTGGAAACGTGTTTGACGGCAAAGAGAAGACACGAAGGTGTGTACCTCCCTGGTTCTGGGTGGTCTAGATGCCAGCTTGATGTGCAGATGTGGGTCGCTATCAGTCGAGGCTATCAGGAAAGCTTGATGTATTGATCCTCCGATAGAGTGCTGTCCTCTTGTCTGTGATAGTGTCATGCTCAAACTTTCAGTCCTGCTGTTTAGCTCTGAGATTCTTCCCCGTTTCACCAAAGTGAGGGACTGTTTTTTTATCAACTGATGCTCCAAACCAGCCAACAGAGAGCTGAAGCCTTCAGTCAGCTGTGACCTGACAGTCTGATCCAAAGACTTTGGCACCTCGTCGTGCTGCTCAGCGTTTGAATTTGTAAGTTTTGTAAGAAACAGACTCATTTTTATGGCACTTTCATTTTAATGGAGAGAGAAAGAAGACCATCAAACAAACATCCAGAAAAACTCATCATCAATTGATTTGCGTGTTCTTTGGCTCATAGTTGTGTTTCTGTTTCACCGATACGACAGATCGGTGGTCTTGGTGACGGTGGTCCCCGCTGTCTTCATTAACAAGCTCCTCCTCACCCCATCTTGCACGGTGGTTGATGTTAGCAGTGACAGCAGCTGCAGGTTAACGTCCTGTGCAGAATGAGGTTGTGCATCCCTGCAGCGCAGACGGCGCCGTCCCTTTAAGCGGGGAAAGTGTCTGAAAATGGAGAATCAGTCGGTGAGGGACCGAAATCCAGTGTGTGTGTGAGCATGAGTCATCACTGCTTTGCCAGCAGTAACACACACACACACACCATCTGTTTGACAGGCAGGCTGAATCACAAAGCAGAGAAAACCTGTGTGTGTGTGTGTGTGTGTGGTGTCGGCAGCAGCAGATCTCAACAGCCTGTTGTCAATGGAGACGGATGGGACACAGTGACCGTGGAAACAGGATGTAGGAGAAAGCCAAGCAGGAGAGAGAGTCTCGATTTTCTTCGTCTTAATCCCGCCCCCGTGTTTAGTTTTAGCTTTTTGGGGGTTTTTTGGTTTTTGGGGGGGGGGGTGTTAGCCGCTGGCAGGTTTCATGCCCCGCCTCCGTGACTTTGCTCTGACTGCAACAGTCTGATCTGTGTGTCGCTGCAGAGGAAAAGAGGCTGTCCAACACCGCTCACATTCACCGTGTTATCGGTGTTATGCATTCTGATTGGACAGCAGTCCTGATGAGTGTGCTCGGTCTGGTCACATGATCTCCAACCTGCGGCTCTCCTCACAGGAGGAGAGGTCAGACTTCCTGTTTCTCTGTTGCAGTGATAGCTACATAGTGCGCGTCAAAGCGGTGGTGATGACCAGAGACGAGTCGAGCGGCGGCTGGTTGGCGCAGGACGGCTGTCTGAGCAGAGTGGGCGTGTGCAGACTGCTGCCGACCGAGCTGCTGGGACGTAACACGTTCCTGATCCACGGAGAACGTCTTAAAGACAAGCAGGTGAGCCCCGAGCCTCGGCACGCACCCTCAGCACCAGGACTCAGCTCCTGCAGAGGACGGCGTCACATGACCCTGACTCTGGAGACAAATACTGCTCACTCTGTTATTATTATTAATAATATAACGTGAGCATTCACAGCTTCGCTCTGATATATGAGACACGCTGCAGATGTCTCAGGCTCCTGTTTGAGACTCGGCAGCGTATCAAAGACTTTCTGCTGTGGGTCACATGTTTGTGCATGTTGGAGGGATTTCCCTCAGTGTTGGCTCATTACTCAAAGAAATGTCATTAATTACTCAGAGTACTTCAAAGTAACTCAGTATTTTACTTCATTTTAATTCATTACTTCTGCATTTCTCCATAAAATGTCCTGAAACTCGTTGTGTCATCATCACAGTTTAACAACATGAGGTCACAGCCCCACACACCAACACGCTGCTCTGCGCTAAATCAAATCACCTTTATTGTCACATCACGTGTGCAGCTACACGGGTACAGCACATGCGAGTGAAATTCTTGTGTGCGAGCTTCACAAGCAACAGAGGTGTGCAAAAAATACAATAACATAAAACAAGCAAAATATAAGGATGGTAATAAATATATGTACAATATAAGAGTGTATGCATTACTGGATGTGTGTACTAAATATGTTTTTCTACGTGTGTGTGTGTGTGTGTGTGTATTTTACATATTAAATAGAGTAAACAATAAATAAAATATATAAAATGTACAGAGGTTGGTAGTTGCTAATGACACGCGTGATCGTTCTCTTAGTGTTTAGGTATGAACACAAAGCAAAGCTGGAAAGCAGCATGGTCGTCATGGTGATTCTACTGTAGAAACATGAACAGGTAGACTGTTGAAGTTCAGCTTTAACATCACTCTGGGCTCTTGGCTAGCTTAGCGCTAGCATGCTGTCTGTGCAGGTGCTTGTGTTAGCAGTAGGGCTGCCACAATCGATTATTTTGATAGTCGACTAGTCACCGATTATTTTTGCGATTAGTCGACTAATCAGATCATCATCCATTGAACTTAAAACTACAGCTTATTGCACCAGCAGCATCTGCTCTTATATAACTAACTAATGAAATTTGCAGATTGTTTCGGTGAAGTTTAATAAACTCCTTGCTATCTAAAATATAACAGGACACCGGAGTAAATTCTCCAGCATCTCACACTTCTGATAATCAGCTGTCTGCTTGATGTTTATTCAGCTGTGTAAAAACTATAACTTTAATCTCAGCCAAACAGATTTACTCAGGAACAAATAAAATACTAAAAAAAAAAAAAAAAAAAAAAAAAAGCCAAACAATAACATTTTTAATTTATCTAAGTGACTCATATATCATGTTTAACCTGAGTAGCGAAAGACGGCGGTGGGTTTGAAAACGATTTGCCGGGAGTCCGGTGTTCTCACGGCTCTAGTGAGCCTAGCCCCCGGCTAGCTATCGAGCTAGTGGGTAACAGACGTCTCCGAAAACGTCGGAGCGCTTTTGAAAATATGTGGTGTCTTGATAAACTGAGCAGATATTTGAGGTTTACACAGCTACATTCTCGCCTGAACATATGTTAAATGTTTATTTTGTGACCCAGAAAGAATAATAAGAGTAATATTAAAACTAACTAGCTGCCGCCATTGTTGGAAACTAAGCTGGGCCGCGCTATGAATTCTGGGACACAGCTTCTTCTTCTTCGGGGTTTAACGGCAGCTGGCATCCTTGTACATGCAGTGCTGCCATCTTCTGTTTCAGTCCGTTATTACACTCTTAAATCCTGCTACTTATTCCTGCGTCTTTTGTGATCTTACAAAGCTTCAAACGACGCGTCGACTATTAAATCAGTCGTCGACGATTTTGATAGTCGACTAATCGTGACTAGTCGACTAATCGTGGCAGCCCTAGTTAGCAACATAATGCGGTTGTTTCATCATTATCTCGTCCTTTAGTCCAATAAAAATCAAAGTAGTGTCCACGTCCACGCCACAGACCGCCCCTATTTTCCTCTGAAATCAGCTGATTGTAGCACAAGTGCAAGAACCAATAAGCGGGATTGACATGCAAGCAGACTAACGGTTCCAAGGAATCGGACTACCGTCTCAGCTGCACCTCCATCATATTTTCAGAAAGGTTTTCAGGAGATGAACTATGGAATATGGGAGAAGTTGTTCTTTTGTAAGATTTCAGTATCTCAAAGGTTTGATGATAAGTTTGGCTTCAGTTTAAGGGAGTGATAGAAAATATTTGTGAACGTGGAGGTCCTTTCGTTTGAACCCAAAGTAGTTTTTTCCATTATTAGATTCAGTCGTTGAGGTCAGAGGACTCTTTTTACGTTGTCGGTGTTTCTCGTTGTTGCCATGACATCTTTCTCGATAACGCTGTTGTCTTCTTTGTCCGACGTCTTTGAAACAATCAGGTGATTCTTGAGTGCTTCTTAAAGAAGGATCTAGTCTACACGAAGGCCACGCCCACTTTCCACCACTGGAAGGTGGACAACAAGAAGTGTGGCCTGACTTTCCAGAGCCCGGCCGATGCCCGCGCCTTTGATCGTGGCGTGAGGAAGGCCTTGGAGGACCTAACCGAAGGTAGGTGGCGATAGCTTGAGCTCTGCCTCCATCTGCGTTCACGTTGTAGCTCATCAGCTTCTCTGCTGTCTCACTCCAGGGTCGACCACGTCCTCGTCCACGCTGCAGAATGAGGCCGAGCTCGGCGACGATGACGTCTTCACGGTGAGTCACGTGACCCTCCAGTCCTTCACTGTGATGGTGGCAGGATCTGTGGAGGAGTCACTGGAGCTGGTATATTTATTTTTGTCTGACTGGGAGGACACGCATGTCCTCGCAAAGTGTGATGGACGGGAGCGGGTGGGTTTCCTGTTTATGGCCAGGAACATGTCCCCATCCCGTTTGGATTAGTCACAGATACAGCACAAGCAATCTGGTGATGGTGGGAAGGAAGAACTCCAGTTTACAGGAAACGTCCGGCAGAACCAGGCTCAGAGCAGCCAAACACCCATAAACCCCTCCTGCCTGCTCCAGGAGCTGAAAGGCAAACCTGCGTGGACACCGTGGACTCGAGCTCTCGAGTTCATGCAGGTATAAACAAAACCGAGGAGGGCTTCCAGTCTTGGAGCTCTGTCAGTAACACAGGTGTGAGGTGTGCATGCTTTGATTCCCGGAGGTTTCAGTTACTCTCTGCAGGTCCTGACCTTTCTGTCCCGTCTGTCCATCTTTAAAGAAAGCAGCGTATTGTTTCTGCAGGATGCCAGCGCCGGAGACGATTCAGTAATCCGTCAGTGAGCAGCCGGTTTACAACGCTGACCTCAGGGGAAGGAACGTGGCTGCAGATCGTTTCAGTTCAGAGGATGGGTGTGTTTTTAAGGAAAATAGTTCTTGGAAAGAGCTTGACTGGGAGGCGCTCGCAGGACAATGGACATGTAGACCATCACCAGCTGTCACAGTGCTTCCTGTCCTACAGATGGATGGAACGTATATGCTGCAGTGGACATGAAAAACGAGTTCATGCATTTATTACTTCCAGGCTGGACGACTGTAATTCATTATTATCAGGATGTCCTAAAAACTCCCTGAAAAGCCTTCAGCTAATCCAAAATGCTGCAGCAAGAGTCCTGACAGGGACTAGAAAGAGAGAGCAGATTTCTCCTGTTTTGGCTTCCCTTCATTGGCTTCCATGAGACAGACACTATCTCTACTTCCAAGATCAGGCTTCAAACTTTCCTTTTTGCTAAAGCATATAGTTAGGGCTGGACCAGGTGACCCTGAATCCTCCCTTAGTTATGCTGCAACAGGTGTAGACTGCCAGGGATTCCCATGATGCACTGGGTGTTTCTTCTTCACTCCGTGTGTTAACAGACCTCTCTGCACTGAATCATTAACTCATGCTGTGATTTGATGATATATATAAATAAACCTGAATTGAACTGAAGATATAAAACATGCCGAGAATGATAAGAATGAAAACGCTGTGCTCCTTTGAACTTAACCTGCTCCTGTCCAGGTGATGTGTTACTATGCTACAGTTACTATGGTGATTCAGGAAACTTTCCCTCGCTAATCAGGCTGCATAGCGCCTCCTCTGGAAACACCTTTTCTCCTTTTCTCCTCCAGACTGCCACTGACAGCTCGTCCAATTCGTCCCAGAAGAGAGAGCCAGCGATGCACACGCTGACCCCGCCGACCTTCTGTGAACCCCGCCGGCACCACTGCATCCTGGGACATTTGTATGAGCAGCATCGGCCCACTGAGCACTACTTCCTGGACCAGGTGAGTACGGTAAGAGCGAGAGTCTCGTTTCTAATTGGTCAGAATGATAAAGCGACTGTGCTGCTGATGTGACAGACAAATACCGTTTTATCCTACGCCGCCTTTAAACACGCTCCACCTCCTCCTGCAGGCGGTGCATATGTTTCCTCGTCACGTCAGCTTCCAGTTGGAGGACGAGGAGGTCGTACGCATCAACCCCCGCGAGCGGACCTGGCTCACCGGCTACGAGGACTACCGCCACGCCAACTCCTCACGCGACAAACTCGCCCAGCTCCACAACCCGGACACTTGCGTGCACTTTACCAAGAGTGAGCCGGCCAAATGCGACTACGCCTACCCGTATCCTCTGAGCTGCGATGGAAAACCCAGCTGCCTGGAGATGGGCGGCGGCCACAGGGCGGTGCTGACGGTGCAGCCGCGAGCCCCGGAGCTCAAAGGCAAACTGCGGAAGGAGGACGCGCGCTCGCGCTGCGTTTACTGTCAGGACATGTTCAATCAAGAGGACAACGGGCGGGGCCGCTGCCACGAGGCGCCCGACCCCATTCAGACGTGCATCCGGCGCGTGACCTTCATGTGGTGCGCGGACAGCCTTCTGTACCACTGCATGTCCGATCCGGAGGGGGATTACTCAGACCCGTGCTCCTGCGACACCACCGACGAGCGTTTCTGCCTGCGCTGGACGGCGCTGGTGGGCCTGTCGCTGCTGGCTCCCTGCATGTGCTGCTACGCCCCCCTCAGGGCGTGCTACCGCTGCGGCGTGGCCTGCCGCTGCTGCGGCGGGAAACACAAAGCTGTGGGTTAAGGCGTTGCAGGCCCCGCCCCTTCCACAGTGACAGCTAGGACTCGCAGCAGAAAGCGGGGCGTTGGAGGTCCCTGTGATTTCTACGTTGTTGTCGTTTTGTCGTCGTTGTCGGTCTTCATAACTCCAGCTGCATCTCGACGTGCAGAAGCTTCTGTATGAGTCTTACATGATCAGTACTTTTACGCAGACGTTATAGTTTTACACTCGTGTCCAAACGGCCGGACGCGTGGGTGTGTCTGTATGAATGTTGCTTTAGCGCCACCCACACGCTGCACCACCCGTCACAAAGTCAGCGGCTTCACTCGCTGCTGTTAGCCGAAAAAAGCTTTTTTTCTGTTCGCCACCAGAAAAATCACGTGAATCAGCGAATCAGCGAACACGGTGCTCCTGATGCTGAGCTGACCAAACCCTAACTCAAAGCTAAGGGGTCAGAGGTCGAGCCCCTGTTCTCTGAGGGTCATACCGTTAACACAAACCAAAGAGAGACCAACAAAAGTCTACAGCTGCCGTGTTACTAAGCCTTGTGAGGTTTCAGCTTCGTGACAACGCACTCACTACAAAACGTGCACGCGTCATATCCTCGCCGTCCGTCTGTGGTCGCGTGAAAACCGCTCGTTGAGCTCTCAAACTCCAACGAAGAGCGTTCATGTTGAGTTGAGAGCGCATTTGTTCTCGCCGCTCGTCACGTTTCGAGCTGCAATGGCGCTGGACATCGGCTCGCTCGCCTTTCACTTCAAAGAAAACGTCATTAGTCCATTTCCTGGACTACGCAGCGTCCACCTTCGTTTTCTTGACGGCTGCCACGACTCTTCATCATCTGTGGCGATCCTGTGATGGCGTACGTCACCTGATTTTGACTCGGACATACGCAGATGTGTATGTTTGATTTATTCGTGCGTATGTAAAATACAAACATTTCATTGCTTTGGTCTCGCAGGCCGTACACGACCCGGAGGTTGCCCAACCCTGCTCTAGTGTATTTCCTAGTCCACAGCCAGCCAATCAGCACTGTTCTTCACTCTCATTGGTTGTTACTGAAGCTGCTTCAAATGGTAAATGGCCTGTATTTGTATAGCGCTTTTACTAGTCCCCTCTAGGGACCCCAAAGCGTCATCCACCCATTGACACACTGGTGGAGGCAGCTACAGTTGTAGCCACAGCGAGGCTGCCATATCGCGCCATCTGGCCAACACCAGTAGTCCACTTCCTCAGTCCTGATCACACCTGAGAGTTTCCTTTAATCGCAAATTTAGGATCCGATGCGCTCGGGTGCGGTCTGTGTGCATCTACCACTGCAGGCAGTCTGTGGTCCGGGAACGCCCCCATGGACACCCCAGGCACTGTCAGTGGGGGTGTTCGTGCTGCATGCTGCAGGTGATGCCAGCTCGCTTAAAAAACCTTCCAGATGCATCGAAGTAAAAATGTTGAATCCTTGAAGGTCCCGGGTCGCAGGAAGCTCTGCGTCGAGCAGCAGACGAGAACACTGTGCTGAACACAACAGCTGGTCTGAAGTTTAGTGACGCGGACGTGTCGCTCGATGTCACAAGAAAAGATTTCAATCTGAACAAATAACGAATCGTGGCGATCATCCGCTGGCGCTCTACTGTTCAGAACATCTGCAGCGATGTGGTTTCTCCACTTCACGGCCAAAAGCTCTCGACTATTAAAACTCTCAAAATAATGTCTTAACGCAGCTGGAAGATGATCCTGGTGTCACATGTCGGTGCAAAGACGACCCTTCATATCCCCTGACCTGTTTAAACTTTTTTAAATTCCCGTCCCCCAAGACGCTTTGTTGGCTCTGTGCATGGGTCACGTTGGCCCCTCCCACACGCTCTTACTGTCTGCTGACATCATGACCCGGTGATGTTCAGCGGGCTCTATTTTTAGTTTACGGCTGACGTCAGAATCTAAACGGTGCCACCTGTAGGCTGAGAGCAGTATTACAGTCTTGTGACGTCATCCAGTAATAAATATGAACAGCAGGTGTGAAACAGTAAAAGTCTATTTTATAAAACTGAAATGACCTGTAATATAAACGATTTCATTATGAGCTTCATTTTTATAGAAGACGTGTAGCTGTCGTCCGTGACGTGAAACATACGATCAGCCTGTAAGATCCCACGCCGCCGCCGCCGCTCAGCAGGATCGCCCGTCCGACCTGCGTCTCTGCTGACGTGTCCCTCGTGTGTTTTCCTGTCTGTGGCGAGGAAGGTGAACTGAAAGCAGTGTCTTTGTTTGTTAAAGGAAAGTGCCTGAAGCCTCCTCTTCATCCTGTCCTGATGTACGTTTCCCTCAATCATGTGTAAAGAATATAAGGTGAATTCATAAGTTTGTCTTTTTATATATAATTCACATTTGTACCTATGTAAAAAAACAAAAACACAAAAAGATTCTATATAAATCTATGTATCAGGTGTATGATGTACATTTTCAGTTCTATTTTTTTATTGTTTCTATTATGTGAGTGAGCCGAGGAGATGAATAAACACAAATGTCATCTGGAAATGAAAGGAAACCACTCGGATGGTCAGTCTGTGCGTCTGTCAGGTTGTGGGAGTGGCCTAAAGCATCAGCCTGTGCGTGAGCACGCTGTGAGCAGACGAACGCTTACAGTCAAGAAGTCCCCAAAATCCTTTCGTACGGTTTCTCTGGGAACAGTTTCCGTGTGTGCAAACATCTTTCCTTTATGAAATATGAAAAACTTCCCACCTGACCGTGTGAGATGTGCAGTAAAAATTCCTTTTAGCAGGAATATTGAAAGGCTTCAGCTCCCCTCGGTCATCAGTTTTACACAAAAACATCAATTACAAATTCCTTTTAGCGAAGCTTGGGCTGCTCCTCAGGAGTGGAGCTCAGCTGAAGACACGGTTGAAGTTCCTGAAATATTCAGATGGACCAAATCCACGTGAGCTTCATTGGAAAGGCTCGGTCAGTGTCAACTTTGTGAAATGATTCCATAATATTCAGCTGATTCTGCAGGTGTCTGTGGGTTGGGTACTTTAGCATCTAGCTAGCCCTGCAGAAGAGGAGCGAGCATAAAGGGAACACGTGGCAGGTAATTTGAAATGTGGCGTTTCTACAAACATCACAAACTTTGTCTCAGTGTGTTGCAGCTAAAGGTCCAGCTGCTTATTTCACAGGGAGAGACCAGACAGAGATGGACAAACATGAGAGAGGACAGGAGAGGAAGAGGAGAGCTTAGAGTTAAAGGAAGGACGCTCATTTAAAGCTCACGTGGAAGTTGTTGTGAAATCTGTACGTGTCACATTATGTTTGTTCATAAAGCTGCGGATAAACAAACTGAGGCAGAGTAACGGTTATTTAAAGGCTGCTGTGCAGGACGTCTGTACTGTTGCCAACCCTGCAGAAGTGTCAACAGCTCTAAGACTGAACATTCAAGAATATTTGTAGTTTATCCAAAACATCATTTTAGTTTTTTCTTTACAGAAGCCAGGTTTGTGTAAAAGTTTGTTCGTCCTCAGCTCAGGGAACTCAGTTACCATGGTAACCCCACCTGCTCTCTGACTCCTCCCCTCCTGCTGCACCTGCACCAGCTGACTGACCCTCAGAGTGGGCAGAACTTTTTAAAATCTCTGAAATCACAGCTGATCGTTTCTAATCATCCAGTCGACGATATACGAGGACTGATCAGTGATTGGTTATCAGCTCAGGATCATCACTGGAGGCTGAGCGCTCACCTGGATCACCTGGTCCTGGTTGTCCTGTCTTCATCTTTTTATGGATTTTGCATTTTTTGTGTTTGAAATAATCAGAGACAGGAAGTGACACAAAATTCAAAACCTTCAAGTAGAGTGTAATAAAGAGCAGGAACAGGACAGAGCTGAGGTACGGAGGTCTGAGAGTGCCACAGAAGCCTTTAGAGCTCAGAGTTTAAAGGTCTTTGTGGAGGAAGATTACTTTCTATTCCGTCTTTAAGAAAAAATTAAAAAGCAGAAAGAGTTTTTACTTTGCTGCAACTTAAATGTTTTCACCGTCTTGCAGCCGTTTGGCTGTGGGGACGTACGGATTTGGAGGGAACCTGCAGCAGCACCTGGATGTGCTCCTCCTCTCGTCCCCCAGTGTTCGTACACGCAGACTCCTCTGTAGCAGAGGTTTGGGGCATCGAGCGCCCGTCCTGTTGGAGGCGCTGTCGCCTCGCTCAGTGATGGCACGCTGAGGTTTGCCGGATGTTCTTCTGACTCTGCGAGCGGTGTGCACGGCTGTACCCACAGGACCAGCAGACCAGGTTCAGCCTGTGGTGCCTGCTCCCGTCTCTGCCCTCGTGCAGGGCCTGAGGTACGTCTTGCCAGACATTTTATGAACAGGAAGCATTGTTAAAGCATTATGTGTGACACTTTATTTTGACAGGAACTTCCTGTTTATGACCCTTTAATAAAAACTGTAGTTTATGTGCAACATTTATGTTGTGTAGTGTAACACTGAGGGTCGCGGGAGCCTGCGTACGATACGTACGTGTGGTTTCTGACACTCGAGCTAACTTCAGACCCTCCGTCTGCTCGCACAGGAAGCTTCTTGAGATCTGATTGGTTACTAGGTGCTGCCCTCTAGCCTGCTCCAGTGCAGGTCACATCTGCAGCACCAGTTACCATGACAATGTTGAATGACATTAAGGTGGTTTTACCTTCATTTGTTTCTGGTTTAAGCGGCCTGAAGCCTAATAAAGTGAGCGCTGGGCGTGCCCAGGTGTGAGCTCTGACAGGAAGTAAAGAAAGACAGCAGGAGCACGAGCAGTTATCAAAGATCTCCTTCATGGTTTAATATTTGAATTTGTGCCACAAAAACGTCACGTCCGCAGCCACAAATCACGTGCTGAGATTTCTACGTGCAGCGCGTCGCCGCCGCTGCTCTACTCTGCAGATCATACATGTATGTATAAATATGTACAGTTTGGAGCTTCTTCTTCAGCAGGGCTCTTCTCCGGGCGTGGTTGTGCTGTAGGTGGAGAAACATGGGCGAAGGAACCCGTCCAGATGCAGCACATGCTTATGGGCGCGTACAGGAATGTTAGGGGGGGCGGGGTTCTCCGCCAACAACACGAGAGCGCCGAAGGCAAGAATGTGACGAGGGTCTGCGGCCTGAAGGCACGGCGTTTTCAGGGCGGCCCTGTGAAGTTGGATCAGTGGGGGGGGGGCGGGGGCGGGGCATGCATGATGCTGGTTTAAGCATGTGCTTCACTGGACGGGCTGAATAACTCGAGCTGTGAGAGGAGACGGGGGCGGGGCTTCACTGTTAAAAATGGGACACGTCGCTTTACTTTTAGGAAATTAGAAGAAAGCCCGGTGTGAGTGGGGCGAGGGCGGGGTCTTTGACAAAGGGGTGGGGCCTGGTGGAGCTGCACACACAATTACAAACCACTCAGTCTCTCTCTCACTCGTGCTGTCTCATTCTCTCTCTCTCTCTCTCACTCTGTGGTTGCCATGGTTACATTGAGACTCGGGGGAGGGGCGGGTTCGGCGTGTGGCGGTTTCGGGCCTCAGCAGCAGCCCCCAGACGAGGTGTTGACTGGCTTGCTCTGGATCTTGACGTTGGACTTCTCGGCGGCGCCGGCCGTGGCGCCCGGGCCCATCCGCTTCTTGATCTCAGCCGCCATGGTCATGAAGGCCTGCTCCACGTTGGTGGCGCTCTTGGCGCTCGTCTCCAAGAAGGGGATCCCCAGGTTATCTGCAAACTCCTGCAGAGGGAGGAGGGGCACACTGTGAGTGGATCGCTTCACTATCAAACACATGAAAAACAGCTGCAGTTCCTCTGACGTCCAGCAGAGGCTCCCGCAGTGACTCAGTCCCCTCAGACCCCATTTGTCTGTCGCACAGCTGGAACACGGGTTACTGCGGCTTTTAAACTGACGCGTTCTCACCGCTCCTTCTAAGGAAGTCGCAAAACCCGCAAACAGTTCAATTCATCAGACAGATTCATGAGTCACAGGTGTAGAGCTCAGCAGCCACGAGTGGGACCGCCGAGAGCTGAAGTGGGTCGCTCTCACGCTGCAGAGCCGTGTACGGGTGCAGGCGCCGTCTGAAGCGCGTTTGTGTCTGTTTGGACCAAAGCTATACTTGATACTGTTTCTGTGCCAATCAAAAAACAGATGAATCGTCTGGTTCCTGGAGTAAGTGATCTGCTGCCAGCTCAGCATTTCCAACGCCATCGTCGTGTTTACGGAGGGAAGAAACGGTAAAAACAGCGTCTTCTAAGGACGGCGGTCGAGAGCGCTCGCTGCTTTCAAGCAAAAGCAAAAGCCAAACAACTCCACGCTTTCCTATTGGGGGAAAAATAAAAAACAATTTAAAACATGGCAACATGGCGCTTGGTTGTTTAGGAAGACTGGGAAGTTTTAAGAGTGACAGCGGCGAGAAGGAGCGAGCGAAAGAGAGTTTTAAGATGTGAGCGATTTGGCGTGTTTGGAGTGTGTAGTTAGTGTGTAGTTCTGTTGTGTGTCAGAACAATGCTGAATGTCACCCTCAGGCCTGCAGGTATCAGGCTGTGATGTTCTCCTTTATCTTACAACGGACAGAAAGTAAAAATTAAAAATCATTTGTGTGACTTTGATGCAGAACAGCTGATTGTTCTGTAAATAGTTTGGAAAAACGCCTCGGCTGCAGTTTTAAGTAAATAGCAACAAACTGTTGTTTACAAAACGTGTGTATGGGTTTTAAAATGTACAATTTCTATTTGTACTTCAAGTTATGAAAATGATTCGTTAATGTTTGTGGTTGTTACAGTAAAATATAACTTTTTCCGGCTCTGATTTGATGTTTCCAGCCTGACCTTAGATCAGTTGTGCTGACTCAGTGTGTCCAAAGGAAACAGTAAACATGAGTTTGTGCTGAAAACGGTGACAACAAGCAAGGTGAAATGTGGAGGTCAAAGAGGTCAAATCCAAAGTAGTGACAAACGGCCGGGTTTACCCGGGGGACTGACGTGTGTCACGTGTGTGGAGCGTAACTGCGAGGAGGACCCGTGTTTTTTCTCCGTCACGCGCCGCCTTTGACATAAATATAATTCCATAATCTTCATCATCAGAGGTCAAAGGTGGAGGAACTCTCAGCACAGGCCTGATGGCACAGCGAGTGTCGGCGCAGCAGCTTCCTCCTCTTGTGCTGACTCTGCATCTGCATCCACTTACTCATGTTTTCTACTTCCTGACACGTGGCGACAGCGTGCTGATGGCTGACCCCAGAACAGTCCCTTCTATCCTAACTGACCTACGGACGCCGAGTGCTTCTGTCGCCCACTGATGGAAGACTGTGACCTCTTACCTTAGCTGTGGTGTAGTCCACGACCTTCTTCGTTGTGAGGTCACACTTGTTGCCTACTAGCAGCTTGTTGACGTTCTCGCTGGCGTAGCGGTCGATCTCCTGTAGCCACTGTTTGACGTTGTTGAAGGACTCCTGAGGACAGAGACGTGAACACAGAGCTTTTCACACCGACAGCTGCCTGCAGGGGGCGGTGTTTACTCCACTCATTTCACAGTTTCACACACAATTATGCCAAATACCCAACAGACAGCCCCTCCCTGACCCCACCTCACTTCCTGCGTGTGTTCAGAGCGCGTGCATGCTCCTGTACGTACGGTGCAGGCAGGAACCAATCCTCCTCCTCCCTGCACACCTTTGTGAATCTGTGTGTCTGACATTAAACAGCAAGTTTAACATTGGGTCTGTCCTGCATGATGGGAGCCGTCCAACAGAACAGAAACACGCCAGGTCGGCTGCTCGCTCGGCGAGGCTGCTGCAGGGCGTGTTCCTGTGTCAGGCTGCATTGTGTGTCTGAACTTGTCCGGCCGGTTTTCTCGCTGCTCTTCAGTCGCTGTGTTTGCGCTGCGAGCGAAGCTGAACATCTACTGGCCAATGAACACGAGACGGGAAGGGTCTGAAGACTGAACTTTCAAAATAAGAGCACTGGCCATTTTCCACTACGGAACAGATGAAATTAACAAAAATAATCAATATCAAGACAAGTGAGCAGGAAGTGCAAAAACGACACAAAACATCGAGATCCCGGCCCTCACAGTTAGCTTCTGAACAAGGCTTTTATTTTGGTAAGCTGGACATGTGAGAAGCAGCTCATCCCTCCTTCAGGGTGCCCCCCCTACCCTGCTCATCAATGACTGACTGGATCTGTTGGAGACTCACAGACGTCTCTGTCGCTGAAACCATCAGCAGCTTATGGAAAACATGCTGCTGATGAGCACTTCCTGTATCTGAGCAGATGTTACGGGTCAGAATCTAACTGTTTGCCGTTTGTATTTCCTTCATCAGCACCGCTAGTTGAGCTTCTGTTATTACCACCGAGCCTTCAGACTGTTTTTATCATGTGTTTGGACTGCGGGAGGGAGCCGGAGAACAAACACAGAATCCACGCAGGAAGCACCAGCTGGAGCCTTCCTGTTGTGAGGCGGCGGTGCTGACTGCCACAGATTAATATGTAGATCTTATAACCGTGTATCAGAAAACATAACAAGCTTTAAAGTGAGTGCATGCTGAGTTTTAGGGCTGCTGTCAGGTACCGACACCGTGAGCAGCTGTCCCGGGTCATCAGCCACGTTGAGCCCTGCTGCACACCACACACGTCACGCTTTGAGCGCCGTCGGCACTCACCTGGTCCGTCACATCGTAAACCACAATGATGCCGTGAGCTCCTCTGTAGTAACTGGACGTGATGGTGCGAAAGCGCTCCTGACCCGCCGTGTCCCACTGAGGAGGAAAAGCAGAGCGTCAGTCAGAGCAGAGTGACATCATCACCGCGTGTGACCAATCGTGTGCTTACAATCTGCAGCTTTATGGTCTTCCCGTCCAGCTCGATAGTCCTGATCTTGAAATCCACGCCAATGGTGCTGATGTAGCTCTCTGTGTACGTGTCATCCTGCACACACACACACGCACACACACACACACACACACACACACACACACACACACACACACAGGTGAGTCTGTGCTACAAAATGCAGTTTACCATGACAACATTGTGTCAGAAACACTCACTGCAAACCGGAGCAGGAGACACGACTTTCCGACCCCAGAGTCCCCGATCAGGAGCAGTTTGAATAAATAGTCACTGTGAAGACAGAAAATATCACCATTACACACACGCGTCACACTGCTGCCGGTCTTTATGAGTGTGTGTTTGGTGTGCATGCTCCTTTAAAGAAAACAAGTCCAACAACACACAGCTGCTTCCGTGCTGGACTTTTACTGTGGGCGGGGCTTCACACACACACACAGGAAAGCAGGTGAGGCAAGATAAGGTGTTCCTCAGGACTAACAGGTGTTTTTACCTGCAGACACTTTAGTGACACAGTTTGGAAGAACGTGTCTGAACAGACTTTGTTCAATTAACGATAACCAGTCAGATGTTGACTTTGATTAAAAACAAGGAGTGACATCATAATCAGTCATCAACATTAATACTCATATTATTCTGTTAATAATCTCCCATTATTACTACATTACCTGCTATAACACAGAATATTTAATTGTTCTGTTTTGACTTTATTTGTTACTCAAATATTTGATATGCTGACAGCAGAAGTCTGTTATTAAGTTATAAGCTCGTATAAATACACAGAAGCGACAATGATGATGTTTCAGCTGCAGTAACACAGGATGAACGAAGCCTGTGTGTGTGTGTGTGTGTGTCCTGTACCTCACACACACACATGAACACAGCAGGAACGCTGAAACTCCTGTTCATACTTTAAGTAAACAGGCTTTGTGTATCTTAATGTGTGATAATGTTCAGCAGCCCTTTGACTTGACTAAACGATCAAAGTACTGTGGATTCTGGTTAAAGTACACCGTGGGGGCTAAACGCCCGATTGGTTAATCGATTATCTGATGGATCAGCTGTTCGTTGGTGTCAACTGCAATGAAGTAACAACATATTACCCAATAACGGGCAGACTTCCTGTTTGCGGCGCATACGTCACACCCAGCCCGGTTCGGTTCGGGTTCACTGACGGAGCTGAAACCCGAACCCCGGGCCTGACACTGGAATCGAACCGAGTGAGCCGAGCCTGTGGGTCAATAACACACCCTGACCGTTAAGCTACGTAGCTGCTGTTAGCATGCTAGTGGCTAGCGTCTCTGACAAACTGTTAGCGAAATCGAAAAATCCGCCGGTTCAGGCGCACGGAGCCCGGACAACCGTGCCATTAGGTAGCCCTTTGGTGTTATATCTGAGCGCTGTCACTCGGTCTACGCTGCGTTCACAGCCCGTTAACGGAACTGAGAGACAAAGCAGCGGACGGTCATCTTCAGTCCGCCCGGCTAGCTTGCGCTTTCATTAGCTTAGCTTAGCATAGCTCCTCGGCTAATCTTCCAACTCCGCCGGAACGGTCACAGCCGACATCAAACTGACACTTACTATTCAGGATTCATCGTTGACTACAGGCTCAGAACCGTCACTGCGGTGGATTCAGCTGCAGGTCGTCGCGGATTAATCTGTAACTGGCCTCGTAGTGAAGAAAAAACACCGTTTTTTTTCTGATGGAGTGGCTAAACTGCCCGTCGCAGCCAGAACAGCATAATCGAATCAAATATGGCTGTCTCACTACCTACCCGGAAACGCCGCAGATTGGAATCATGGGTAATGTAGTTCTGTGAAGATGGGCGTTTACATGTCGTCAAGACACACAAACAAGATGACGTGTTATACTTAAAACGTATACATATATTTTTAACGTGCGCTATTATATTATATTTTATTGGCAGTTTTTGCCAGGTATACGTTGCTGTGTTGATGTGTGATACATTCGTTCTTTAGACGACCCAGCCCTGTGGTGATGAGTGGCGAGACAAGCATGAGGATTTTGGGTGTAGTTTCCGTCTGAGTGAAGAACTCTGTAAAGATGTACATTTCTTGTTAGTTATCAGTTCATTTAGATTATGTTTGTCTGTATCAGGATGACCAACTTAATGTTCCCAGGGGGCCACATTAGACGGGGCTGATGTGGAGAGACACAGTAAAAAGCTGAACTCAGTTCTGCTCAATATCCTTTTAATCTGTTAAAGTGCTGCTGGATAGTGACTGACATTTTACAACTATGTAATTACCATTTCTCAAAACAAAATAAAATTCGCAAAATTTCAGAGACTTAACTTGAACTGAAGTGTTTCTGTTCTTTTTCTTGTTCAGTGAGAGAAATCATCCTGAAAAAGTGCATTAAAGTCAGCTTCACTGTCACTGAGAGACTGTGTGTTGTTAAACTATCACTGAGAATGTTTGTTCACATGTGAAGGTAGAGCCAAACAGAACCCGAATCTTCTGAGTGAAAGTTTTCCTCTTTGAGAGAAGAATAAAGATCCAGCGCTGATGCTGACTGGACGTGCTGACAGCACCTACCTCCCTGTTATGGTCTCTCTCACTGAGTGCATTGCTGGCAGCACCTCATAATCTCAAACTCTTTGGTCATCACGCACACACAGATGCATAACTGCTTTGTGTCACACGGGAACTGAGAGTCAAAGTAAAACGTCATTAATGTCGTGATAATTTAAAATCAGTGTCCTCATATGTAGAGCAGAGACTGGCATGTTCAGTAGGCCTGGGTTGTCTCTGTAATCACAGGTCATTTTACATGCTGCCGAGTTCTTTCTTCATTATTATCAGGAAGTCCTAAAAACTCCCTGAAAAGCCTTCAGTTAATCCAAAATGCTGCAGCAAGAGTCCTGACAGGGACTAGAAAGAGAGAGCGGATTTCTCCTGTTAAATCCAGAATTCAAAATCCTGCTCCTCACATACAAGGCCTTAAATAATCAGGCCCCATCTGATCTTAATGACCTTGTAGTACCATATCACCCTATTAGAGCACTTCGCTCTCGCTCTGCAGGCCTACTTGTTGTTCCTAGAGTATTTAAAGTAGAATGGGAGGCAGAGCCTTCAGTTTTCAGGCCCCTCTTCTGTGGAACCAGCTTCCAGTTTGGATTCAGGAGACAGACGGGATCATATAATTGTTGGTTTCTTCTCTGTATTATTTTCTTCACCTTACAGCATTGAGCACCTTGAGGAGACTGTTGTTGTGATTTGACATCTATAAATGAAACTGAATTGAGAAGTTGAATAAATCAGCTGCTTTTGTGCCTCTGGATCTGCCCCGAGCTGAACCCTTAAACAGCAACTTCACACCAAACAGAGGAGGAGCACAAAGGAGGCGAGGCAGCAGCTTTTCTCTTAAATTAGTTTAATTTGTTGTGTACACTAAAAGTCAAATTTACACAGTGGTCTGAAAGAACCTGGGCATGCATGATAACCTCCCACAGGCTCTCCCACTGATTCCTGTCCCATAGGAACTCCCCGTACATTTACAGTCCATAGTTTAACTGCACACAGTCTAAAGCCACAGTGAACTATGATTACATCCATTTCATCTTTACAATGTGCAAAATCCTCCAGGCTCGGCCGACAGTAGTATGAGCAACAGAAAACAGACCGATGGAAGCAGCCGTTGGTCCCTTCGTTCCCCTCCGATGCGAGCGGCCTTCAGCTCGCCGACGCTCGAAACAGATCGTCCCGTTTTTAAACAAAGTAACAACCGGAACGTCTGATGGCAGACGCGCCGGCGTGAAGAACAAAAACAGACGAGCGAGGGTGGACAGGATTATTTTAAAAAGCTTCATGGAAAAAAAAAAAACAGATTAAAACTGAAGGACGAACGAAGACGAGGGGACGAAACACTCGGCGGGATTCTGCAGGCAGTGTGGTTTCAAGTCCATAAATAGATTCAGATTTTATATATACGTATATAAATGTATGAATTCACAGAAACTTCCACTTCAGTTTGATTCAGCTTCCTTCAAGCTCCGCCCCCACACGTGTAAAATCAGCAGGAATCAAGGAGCCCATTTAAAAACAAAAAAAAACAAAAACATTGAATCCCTGATTATTTACACACACGACAACAACACACACACACACACACACACACCCGACACGGCCTGAACGCACAAATCCCACTTCCTGTCAGCTTTACCACGTCCTGCCCCTCCTCCACGCCGTGCCCCACCAAATAATGAGAAAAGCTTCACTTTATCCAGAGAAATAACTGAAAATCAACAAAAAGCTAACTTAATTAAAAAAAACAAGAGCTTGATAAAATGGGCGGGGCCAGCAGAGTGAGCAGGTGATGTCTGGAGGCGTGGCCGGGGCTTCAGTCTGGCGTGGCGTGTGACCCGAGCGGCGTCAGCGTGGCGGGAAACATCAGCACCTTGGCCTGCATGAAGGACAGGTCGGGCAGCGCCGCAATCACTTTGGCCGCCTCCTCGCTCAGATTCTCATCTTTCCTCGGCTTCCTGCCAAACAGGAAGTGACCAGTTTTTTAAAAGCATGAACATAACATTTGTAGTTGATGACATCATCAGTGCGCCACTGACACAAACTGTTACAAACTGCACCCAGATCAGCTGAGTGTGAATGACCTGCATGTCTGACACACACACACACACACGCACACACACGCACGCGCACACACACGCGGGCGCGCACACACACACACACACACACACACACACACACACACACACACGCGCGGGCACACACACACACACACACACACACACACACACACACGCACACACACACACACACACACGCACGCGGGCGCACACACACACACGCGGGCGCACACACACACACGCGGGCGCACACACACACACGCGGGCGGGCGCACACACACACACACGCGGGCGGGCGCACACACACACACACGCGGGCGCGCACACACACACACACGCGGGTGCACACACGCGGGCGCAAACACGCGGGCGCACACACACACACACGCGGGCGCACACACACACACACGCGGGCGCACACACACACACACACGCGGGCGCACACACACACACACACACGCGGGCGCGCACACACACACACGCGGGCGCACACACACACACACGCGGGCGCACACACACACACACACACACGCGGGCGCACACACACACGCGGGCGCACACACACACGCGGGCGCACACACACACGCGTGCACACCCCCCCTTTGATCCACTTCACTCCAGGAAACCTCACCAAGTGCATTCTGGGTAAACTATGTTTGCCTTCGCGCTGTGATCATTTCTGGCTCACCATCACTTTCAGGCCTGAGCTGTCAGGTGGACGTCTGCTGAATGTGGATCCACGCCGGAGCGCTCAGAGATTCACGCCAAAATTCACCACAGTACTTTGAATTGTTATTCCACTTATATTTAGCCATAGCCAATCATAGTTGAGCGTCAGCTGTGAGGTCATTCCTCAGGAGTTCCACCTGCAGCCGATCCTGATTTCATGCTTTCACAGGAAATTGGGGACAAACCAAAGCGCTTTGACCTCTGACCTGGTGGAGGTGCTGGTCTTCTCCACGGTGGACATCAGGCGGGCGAAGGCGTCGGCCATGCGGCTCCCGGAGCTGCCGGAGTCCAGCTTGGCGGTGGTCAGTTCGAATAGCTCGGGGTCGACGCCTGAAATGCAGAAGAAAGATCAGGGAGGCGGAGCTTAAACTTCACCAACAATCCAACAGTGAGAAACTCGGAGGAGGCGAGCCGGGAGCTTCCTCCTCGGAGGTTCGCACCCGCACAAAAACGGTCGTGCTTGGCGTGATTAAAAGAGAAACTGAAGGAGTGGAGCAGCTGTGAGGCGTGTCCGCCGCAGCGATCCGTTCTGAGATCAGCATGTGCTTAAATGGTGAGCACCCGGCGGACACGCCTCGCTTTCTGCTGCCTGCGGGACAGTCACATGACCTCATACCGACCTTCCTGTGCCGACCGCCCCACACACCAGCATCAGTCAGGACATCATTCATGATTTTAAAAATCTGAGCTGGGAAGCAGTCACGTGACTAAAATGACATTAAAATTAGCACCAGGATCAAACCTCGGGATGGTCATGTGACCCGGTCAGGAAGCACGAGAGTGCGGTGAGTGAGAGGAGCAGATGGAGGTTAATTCAAAGGAGGAGGATGCTGGAGCTGACCTGGGATGGAGGGTGAGCTGCTGGAGCCTGAGTCCTCCACAGGACCAAAGAAGTCCAGGTTTAAGAGAGACGAGCCTCCGCTGGCTGCAGAGCCGGGCGAGCGAGGTTAACGCACACAGTCAGAGAGAGAGAGACACACATGCAGCAGAATCAGTGAGAGAAACCGGAGACGATCGTTTCCACATGCAGCAGATTTCATTCACTTCTCACAGTCTGCACATGCTCAGTGCACCGCTTCACTGAAGCCCACGACGTTTGGACTGTAGCAGGTGGGAGGAGCATTTAGGACCGCGTTATCCAATCAGAGCACTTTGCTCTCACACTGCAGGCTTGTTGGTCCTAAAGTATTTAAAATTAGAATGGGAGGCGGAGCCTTCCGTTTTCCTCTGAAACCACAGCAGCTCCAGCCTGCTGAGTTACTGATGCGTCAGGGACTGCAAACCGCTCTGGAACCCTACGAGGTGACCTGAACACGTACGTGCAGGTCAGGTGGCACACCGACCCCGCAGAGCGTTGACGCAGCACACACGGGAAGACCACACGTTATGAACACATGACACAGCAGCGCGGCGCCGCAGTCAGCCTCTTATGGAGGTTATCAGACTTCAGCGAGCGTCACTGATGGCTGACGCAAGGAAACAGCAGCGAATGAACTTTCAAAATAAGAGTGAGGGGACGGTTCACCAACAAAGACATGGCATCATTGGGCGCCCTCTGACATCTGTGACTGTGGGCCACAGCGACTCAGAGTCAGGAAACAGGAAGTGACTGATGGTTGTTTTATACACAGAGCGCCTCCTGGTGTGTGATTGGCTGTGAAGTACAAACTGAAGCAGCTAACAGGAAACACTACAATAAATAGAGGAAGTGGAAGAAGAGAAGAGCTGTGAGCGGGAGAAGGAGGAGTCAGTGCGGCAGAGGCAGCGGGGTCACCTACCATCAAGCGGGTTGGTAAGGCCACTGCTGCTCCAGTCGAACTGGACGGGTGGGAGCGCCTCCTGCTGGAGGAGAGGGAGCAGGTCAGTCATGTACCAGGTGTGTGTGAGAATCATGTTTAAACACAAGGACACGCCCACACGTGGGAATGGTGTCAGGGTTAATTCCTCATGTTACATATGTCAAGCTGTTGTTCGCCCTCGTGACGGCGAGGACTTCACCTGTCATCGCTTAGAGGAAACGACGTCAAAAAGTCAAAAACAAAGATTCAAACTGTGGCAGTCAGCGTTTCTCACTATCAGCCAATCACATTGCATTTGAATCCTGCTCGGAGGTCACCTGTCGGCCCGCCTCCCCGTCTCACCTGGACCGAGTCTGTAGGACAGGAGCTTTTCTCAGGTACCAGCGGCGGCGCCTGCGCGATTGAGGCGATCATCTCTGCAGCAGAGACGGGCTTCACGGGCTCTTTGGTTGGCTCCAGCATCCCCTACACACACACACACACACACACACACACACACACACACACACACACACACACACACACACACACACACACACACACACACACACACAAACTCCTGTTTGGGTCTCGAGTTTCTAACTTAAGTTTGGACGTTTCTCCAGAAAACCTCAAATGACAAACGCGTTTAAACATCCTGCAGCGCTGCCTGTCGGCCTCCTCGTAGATGCATGGATGGTACAAATGTGAAAGTCTGTGATGTTTCATTTACTGCAGTCACGAGATTTTCAGAAAACTTGACCTCTGACTTTTAGGTCAAGGTATCAACTTCATCCTGCGTCACATCTCAAGTTCCCAAACGCACGTACCTGTCAGCGTTTCACAGCTAGAAATGAGAATAACTGATGTTCCTGCCATAATGAAACTGTCTGTATCACCACTGTTCCTGTTCTCAAGTTCCCAAAACTTAAAGATCTTCATCTTGTCCTGAAATCAAGCAGGAAGCAGTTTTCTGTGCCCCTCCCTCCCCTGCTTACATCAGCTGATCAACAGCTGATCCTTCACAGTCACTGTGGAGCTGAGCGCTTATCTTTATTTACCTGCGGTTTTAATTTAGCTGTTAGTAACATCTTAAACGTGCTGCATGAGTAAACCTGACTTTATGTCGCTGTAAATAGAGTCTGTTGGATGCACTCACCAGGCCGGCGGCGTACATGGGCACGATGACCGGCTGCTTCTTCTGTCCCGTGAACAGCTGAAACATGGAAATCAGACTGATTAGGATTCAAACCTCGAGCGCAGCTGCCGCCTCAGCAGGAACGCCTTTAGTCATACCAACAAATGACCAGGAACCATCTTTTATCTACAGTCTATGTTGAAGAGTATCTGGGCGGGGCTAGGAGACGACGCATTCAGAGGGGAGCAGCGTGTACTCACGATGTTTCTGGTGTCGATGCCGAGGCAGCAGAGAAGTGCTTTGTTGCAGTGGGAGCCGCCCCACTGGTATCTGAGGCCGAACGCCTCGTGGATGTCCTGAAGCTGCGTCCACACACCACCGTACATGGACCTGTGGCAGCCAATCAGACGCAGCGGAGTCAAAAACAGGGTTCATGAGTGGGAGCAGCTCTTAATGGAGCGGGTAGGGAAACACCTATGGATCACTCATAACCAGGAGGTTCGCTGAGGAGACCCTCACCTCTTGCATGACGATTTCTTCTCCTCCCCCTCCTCAGCTCCGGGGTGTCTGTCCTCAGGAGGCTCCAGGACGGCCTTCAGGGACACCACCTGGTCCTCCAGCAGTCGGGTGGCGCTCTGAGGGAAGCTCACCTGGAACAGCTTCTCCACACGGCTGAACAGCGATGCCTGCAGAGAGACGGCAGCGTCAGACTCAACTTCACAGTCTGGGCCTGACTACAGTTAAAGGGGCGCTTCACCCTCAGGTGATGGTGCAAAGAGTCCAAAGGGCAGAGCTGCTGGTTCTTATCTGCTTTAACCTTGTGCTGTACGAGCCCACAGTGAGACTGGTCTTATTCACACTGTCATTCCAGTTTGCAGGTTTTTAATGGTTTCATTGTTATTATGTAACAGCTGCTGTGGATTTAAGTCCCTCAGAAATGGACAATAAACATCTGTCTGTGCTGATAAAGCGACAGTCTGAATGACTTCCCTGCAGATACTTCTCGCTGCTTTCAGTAGGGATGGGTACCGGTATCATGGCACCGGTTCTGTCATAAACGGCAGTAACCAGACCGTTTAAGCACCGGCACCGTGTCAAAAGTACCGGTTTGGCACCGGTATCGGATAAAACCTAAACGATACCCATCCCTAGCTTTCAGTCTGTGTTGTGTTTACTGACTTTACATGTTTCTA
The DNA here is from genome assembly GCF_900408965.1 of Simochromis diagramma. Taxonomy (NCBI): domain Eukaryota; kingdom Metazoa; phylum Chordata; class Actinopteri; order Cichliformes; family Cichlidae; genus Simochromis; species Simochromis diagramma. The sequence continues at coordinate 4,392,943 of NW_024386885.1, forward strand.
ATATTAAACTTTTATCACTTTGCTGCTGTTTAACTCACAGAGGGGTCGATAAACTCTGGGCCAACTTATCGAGCCGCTGTCACGTCGTGACTGGAATCCCCAGTCTTCCAGTTCCTTGGAATTCAATCAGCTGATTTGAGTTTGTGTGCCAGAGGAGGAAAATAGGGGCGGTCTGCGGCGTGGACGTGGACACTACTTTGATTTTTATTGGACTACAGGACGAGATAATGAAGAAACAACCGCATTATGCTGCTAACACAAGCACCTGCACAGACAGCATGCTAGTGCTAAGCTAGCCGAGAGCCCAGAGTGATGTTAAAGCTGAACTTCAACAGTCTACCTGTTCATGTTTCTACAGTAGAATCACCATGACGACCGTGCTGGTTTCCATCTTTGCTTGGTGATCATACCTAAACACTAAGAGAACGATCACGCGTGTCATTAGCAACTACCAACCTCTGTACATTTTATATATTTTATTTATTGTTTACTCTATTTAATATGTAAAATACACACACACACACACACACACACACGTAGAAAAACATATTTAGTACTAGAGATGGCACGATACCACTTTTTTATGTCCGATACCGATATCATAAATTTGGATATCTGCCGATACCGATATGAATCCGATATAGTGTTTTTTAATCAACAAAACTGTTTTTTTAAATATCTTGCTGCATTTTGTATAAGTTCATACTCAAGTTTAAAACAACAACTACACTAAAGCTATTCTGTTATACCTGTATGCAAAAAAAAATATTTCATAGTTCAGCAATACTGATCAATCTAATAAACTTAAACCTGCACCATCCTCCCTACTCTGGTATTTTAAAGAGTACTTAGCGTAAATATTAAGCAACCTAACTAATAGGGTTCCAACTCCCAGCAACAACAAAAATAAATAAATAAAAAATAGGGAACCACCCCTCACGCTCCACCTCATGATGCTTAATCGACGTAATCAACCTTAATTTGATGCAGTGTGAAAAAAAATGCACAGAAATCAATTATTTTTCAAGAAATATTAAATAGATTCAACATCTTTCTTCAACAAAATTGCAGACTGCACAGATGGTACCTTCCCAAAGGAAAAAGTACTATAGCTTACTAGGGTATATTAGACTTAATAGTCACTATATACAGTAATTGACTTCTATTCATTTTACATCAAATTAAAACTTTGGGTGTCAGATAATTATTTATTAAAAGCTAGACATTTTAAATGAGAATAAGAAAGAAAAGTATGTCTTTGTGCCCCCTTTTCCCTGTTAATGCCCTATCGGCCCCCCTGGCTAAACTTTGCTAGATCCGCCCCTGCACAGTTACCAGCGTCAGCTACGTAGAAAAAGATCCTCGAGTAGAAAGTAATATTAAATACATTCTAACAACAGCTGATCAAGCTTAAACGTGCTGCTGTTGTTCAGCCGCTGGTTTCCTCTTTCTGGTGCAAAGTGGGCCAAACGCAAACAAGAGAGACGGACTCGCGACAGAAAAGCCGATCAGCTGATCGTTAAGCAGTTTCATGATTGAAGTAGCAGCAAGAAGAGGCAGTCGCTTGTTAAGCTTAACGCAGGAATGCTTTACAAACACTCAGAGATGGACTTACACACTTGCTTTACTTCTCTCGGGGATAACTTTGTCGGAGATGAAATGCCGGGTTGCTAGCGAAGCTCCAAATGCTATCCAGACCACCACAGGTCCGGCATGCCACAGCCGCTCTATCACGTGATGCATACTGCTCCGACGTGCTAACGTTCTGAGGTGAGTTACGGCGTGTTGCAAGTTTTGTGAGGTGCTTTCGTGATATTTAATGGATCGGATTACATTTTTTATTTTTCTCCGATATCCGATCCAGTAATTTAGGTCAGTATCGGACTGATACCGATACGTAATATCGGATCGGTCCATCTCTATTTAGTACACACATCCAGTAATGCATACACTCTTATATTGTACATATATTTATTACCATCCTTATATTTTGCTTGTTTTATGTTATTGTATTTTTTGCACACCTCTGTTGCTTGTGAAGCTCGCACACAAGAATTTCACTCGCATGTGCTGTACCCGTGTAGCTGCACACGTGATGTGACAATAAAGGTGATTTGATTTAGCACAGAGCAGCGTGTTGGTGTGTGGGGCTGTGACCTCATGTTGTTAAACTGTGATGATGACATAGGGCTGCTCAATTAATCGAATTTTAATCTCGATTACGATCTGGGCTTTCAACGATCATTAAAAATGACTGAGCCGATTATCAGCCCCTCCCTCATGCTTTACTCTTGCGCTGCTCCCTGTGGCAAATCGAGCGCACCTCTCTGCGTTTCGAACATGTGTCACAACAATTAAGAGGGCCCGAGGGAAGCTCGGAAAGCTAAGCAGAAGTTATTTGGAGAGGAGAGTGACTGCTGCTGGTTGAAAAGAGAGGTAAAAAAAACTTCAGTGGTGTGGAAACATTATGGGTTCAGTCAGACGTGGATCAAGTGGACACAGTGTGTAAACTTTGTTACAGTGTCGTAGCTGCACCACAGAGCAACACTGCAAAGTTCACTAAACATAGATGTTTACATTTTTCATTTATTTCTTATATTGCAAACATTTGCACTGTGATCAGTATTTGCACTATTTTATATTATTTTTTAAAGTCATTATTCAACACATTGTTATTGTTAAATAAATATCGTCAAATAATCGAGATCTCAATGTCAGTGAAAATAATCGTGATTATCATTTTTGCCATAATCGAGCAGCCCTATGATGACACAACGAGTTTCAGGACATTTTATGGAGAAATGCAGAAGTAATGAATTAAAATGAAGTAAAATACTGAGTTACTTTGAAGTACTCTGAGTAATTAATGACATTTCTTTGAGTAATGAGCCAACACTGAGGGAAATCCCTCCAACGTGCACAAACATGTGACCCACAGCAGAAAGTCTTTGATACGCTGCCGAGTCTCAAACAGGAGCCAATGAGGAATCAATCAGTGATATTGATGATGGAATCAGAAACGCTAAATTCCTATCACTTCCTGTCCCTACAGGCGCATGATTCGAGATGTTGACCGACCTTCCCACCTGACCCAAACCTGCCATCCTTCATCATCATCATCAGTCTGAGCTCACCTGTCCACATCCACAGGAGCATGCTCAGAGTTTAGAAACAGCTCTACCTTCATCCCGAGGAACCTAATGACAGCGGCGCTAAAGCCTCACACGGATCCTCTTAAGGAGAACTTAACCCGAAAAGTTCCAGCTGCAAACTATTTTTTAAATTTGACAGATATTGCAGATCCTGGATGAAGACATCCTGGATACAGTGTACAAAGTACGTGGTGGCGGCGGTCTGCGGGCCCCTCCTACTGTGTTGTTCGCCTGCCAGCCACAGCAGAAAGTGCTGAAGCGACACGGAGCGCCGCGGGTCTGCAGCCTGTCTGAGCGCTTCATGCTCGGGTTTGTTTAACTCTGTGAACTCTGATCCCAGAGTCGTGTGTGTGGACGACACATCTGCACAGCGGAAGTGTGTGAGTCAGCTGGGTGTGAGCAGAGGAAGTGGAACAGATTTAAAGCTTTCACATTAACTTCCTGTTTGGGTTGTGGACAGCACATCGTTATCATGACCTTTAAGACAGGAAACGTGTAATCCTGCTCTAACTGGATCAGTGTGATGTCACAGGTTTCTGGAGTATCTCTGCATTTTAAACATGGGAAACAGAATCATGTCCCAGTCCTCCCAGTGTGCCCAGTGTCCCTTACCGGCTGACTGTCAGTGCTGCTGGGTTCTTCGCCGACCGCAGGTGCTTTACTCTCATGCCACTCCTCCTCCTGCTTCTCCTCTTCCACTCCTCTGCTATCTGCAGGAAGTGAGACGCTCGTCTCAGCGCTGAACGCCGCCCATGAAGCCCCCTCTTCCTCCTCCTGCTGCTGCTCCCCGAAGGCGCTCCACCCAGCGTCGCTCTCGCCGCCACCGGCCGAGCTGAAATTCCCAAAACTGTTGCTCACAGGGAAGTCGGCAAACTTTCCTCCCTCCTCCCCCTCGTTTTCACCCGAGTTAAATTTGGGGGAGTTGAAGTCGCCAAAGTCGTCTTCTTCTTCTGTGTTGTCCTTGGCGGTCGCAGCTTCCTGCGCCAGAGCAGAACTCTGTAATCCGACCGGATCGTGCTGAACCTCCAACTGATCGAAGTCTGCGAAGCCTTGAGCGCCGAAAGAACCGGCGTCTCCGAAGTCCCCGAAGTCTTCGTCGCCGTCTTCGGCCATCTGGCTGTCGTCAGCGGGTGTGGCGGATTCCCCCTGGAGTGGGGGCGAGGGCACCGAGCCCGTGGTGCTCACGTCGCCGTACTCCTCCAGAGCGTCGGTGGACAGTGGACGGCCAAACGACGTCTCCGTTTCGGTCTCCGTTTCGGTCTCCGTCTCGTTCCCGGAGCTCTTCTCATCCGATTGCCTCGCCTCGCTGTCTCCGGTTGTGTCGGGCAGGAGCTGCTTTTCACCGCAGCCGTCTACAGAACCGATGCTGTCAGCTACATCCGCCCTGTTCACGGCGAACAGTTTGTCAGTGCAAACGGCCTCTGAGGCGCCGCAATCTGCCGCCAAGGCCACATCCCTTTGTCGAGAGTCAGCATCCATGTGAGCGCGCCGGTCCGGCGTCTCAGCGGGGACGCAGAGGGACTCTGAGCCGAATGCGTCGTTTTCAGTTCTGTTTGTGTCCCTGACATCGTCCTCTGAAGTCAGTCCCTGCTCTACATTATGGCTGACGCCCGGTGGACAGTGCGAGCTCGCCGTCTGGTCGAGGCGTCCGTCAGCATCGGAAAAAGCAGCAAAGTCTGCAAAGTTGTCCTCCGGGCCTCCGGCACTGCCCGTGTCCTCGGGGGACGTTCCTTTTATGCGATCATGGACAGAATTCTGGGAGGAAGGACTTCCCTGAACATCAAACCCGTTTGTGAGCACCTCGCCGCCGTTACAATCCGCGGTGTCGCTCGCAGTCAAGTCCACACAGCTGGCGAGGACCTTTTTCATCTCAGTTCTTTCTGAGGCACTCGCCAGCACGACACCGTTCGCCTTTGAGAGCTCATCGCTGCGGCTGCGGGCGCCATTCGTGGAGCCATGGCTGAAGCCCACCACCCCTCTGCTGTTGATCAGCTCCGGCGGCGAAGTGGCGGTCAGAGCCTGCGTCTGGTTAAAAGTGGTCGGAGTGTCAAACTCTGAGAAGCTGATGCTGTTCGGGATGCCAGAGAAGGTGCCAAAATCTCCGAACTCATCGTCCTCTTCCTCAGCGCCGTCCTCCATGGGTGGCGGAGAGGAGGAGTACATGCGGATCACGTCTGGCTCCATGACTCTGCGGTGATCGAAGAATCCTCCGGGCTATACCTGAAAGAGCGAGAGAACGTCGTGAGCAGCGAATCACAGGACAAACATTCAAAAATAAGTAAAAAAACAGGAGCGCGCTTCATCCACGTGGCGAGGAGCCGAGCACGCCTCTCAGCAACACCGATGATCTCCAACGAGAGGCTCGAGTCACAGCCCATCGAGTAATACGAGCCCCGAGAGTGCAGACGGCGTCAAAGCGACGGCGAAACACAGCGTCACAAACACATCATCGACAGAAATGAGGAAATGAAACCCCGCCCTCCTGCTCTGATGTCACTGCTGCGGGATCACATCATCACTGCAGCGTGAACATGAAAGCGTGTCGTTTGAATGAACACGATAGAAGTCGACAGGTGTGGACACAAACGCCTCTCACAACACGGAGCATCAACCTGATGTTCAGCACCGAGCTTTAAACAGGAATCTGACTCATCACTAATAATCTTATTTATTTATGTGATTAACAAAAATGATGATGTCAGAAACTATATGACTTTATTCTGCTGACATCAGTTCTGATCACACACACACAGCTTTCACAAATGTATAAGACAATAAAATTTTTGTCACTAAATAAAAACAAATACCATTTTTAAAGTAACCTGTCTCCTGTCTTACTTCTGATTTCAGCTGTGCGCTCTCTCTCGCCCTGTGACCTCTGACACCTGGCGTGTGGGGGCCTGATGTCATTATTTCTTTTCATTTACTGTATTTGTGTGCTTGTGTGCTGTTGCTTGTGAAGCTCGCACACAAGAATTTCACTCACATGTGCTGTACCAATGTACCTGCACATGTGATGTGACAATAAAAGTGATTTGATTTGAATCACGTTTCCAAATCCTGATCTGAAGAGAGCACAGACCTCAGCTCTTTAAAATTTCACTAAGTTTGGACTGAAACAACCAGCCAGGTAAGGAAACACCTGAGTTTCTGATGAAGGTACCTTCCTGCAGCTCTGCAGGGGAAGTCCCTCTCGGGTTACCTGCTGGCCTGGACGGCCTGTGTTTGTGCTGTGACCGGCGGTGGGCGGAGCCTACCTGTGTTTGGTAGAGCTGAGCTGGACTTCAGGTATGCAGTCCTGATAGACCAGTCAGCCGAGCGCGAGCCGTTTAACCCCTCAGACCCCACAAACGGTGACGTGTTAACGTCAGGGCAGGTAAACATGTTTAAGATGGGTTTACCTGCGCACTCAGCGGGTCACCTTCAACAGGCGCTCAGCCTCCTGACAGTTGTTCCAGTCCCAAACTCCACCTGACACTGAGCCCCCCCCCCCAGCAGTCTCACCTGTCTGACGTCAGTGCTTAAATTGCAGCTAACAAGCTAACGTAGCAGGCTCAGTAAACTCCCAGGTAGCTTAGCAGGCTAAACGACGGAGGGCTGAGAGTTTGTCCCGAGCAGAACCGACTTGTCTGAGCCCAGCCCGAGCTCGACAGGGAAGCTAGCAGGACAGCTCGGCGGCTAATAGCAGCCCGAGCTCGGCGGGACTAGCTCGGTCAGCCTGTGTGGAAAGCTGAAGCCAGCTCGATTACTATGCTGGTACTTTACCGGGCGGCTCTGCTGGCACACAGCGGCGGTACACAGATAAACACAGGCCGGGGACCCTTCAGGAACGAGTCGGTTTGACGTTAGCTGCCCCTGCTAACTGCGCAGCTAGCTTCACCAACGACAACAAGCCAAGAAGCAGCTGAGCTAGCATTAGCTTAGCTTAGCTCAGCGTTTCGTGTGACAACAACTGTCTCATCCCGAAGGAAAGAGCCGGGCTCACCGTCAGAGGCCGCCCGCTGGCGTCCATGGTTCGGTTCCACACGGGCTGTCGTCGGAGCGGGACGGCTGACTGTGAAGCCCGTGCTGAAGGTGGAGTCCGCCGGCTGCTGCTGCTGCCCTGCCTCACGATCACCCAGCATGCACCGCTGCGTTCTGCTGCTCCACAAACTTCCAGGTGGAACAGGTGGATGGATGTAACTGAGTACTCATACTCATGTACACCAGTTGGCCGCTTGTACTCGAGTATTCCTGAACCACGCCTCTCTCCCAGCACTTTTTAAAATCAAAACTTTATTTCTTTAAGTGGAAACCGCTGTTACAAACTCCGCTGAGCAGACCTAAATATGAAAAATAATCGGACTGGGCACAAGTCCAAGCTGCCTCAGAGCAAGAGGAGGTCCACCTGGACAGGTGCACCTCTGTGGCAGAGCTGACGGAGAGAGACAGACAGATGGCCAGTTCACATTCACACCTTTAGTCAGTTTAGAGTCACCTGTTAACTCGACCCCACTAACTGTTTGGACTGTGGGCGAGAACTCACACAGGAAGCACCTGCAGAACAACAATATGTTGTGTGAATGCACCTTTCTAAAGTCCCTCCTCAGTGATTTAAAGCACACGTGTGTCTAATTATTCGAGACGGGAAAAGCGCCTCAACCATTAAATTCGAGCTGGTGTGCGCCCCGGGGTCTGGCATGAAATAAACCCGACACTTGGATAAAAGGAGGCTGAAGTGTTCGTATACTCAGCCCAGCTCCACACTGGCGTCTCCCACACTGCTCTTAACCTGCTTCTGCTCAGCTGTGCTGAGAATCGTAACAGCGATGGTTGGGACAGAACAGATTCGTCTGGATTTCAAATCTTCTCTGTTTTCAGTGATATAACTTTAGTAACAAGCACCTCATTCTTTTCTCTCTCTCTCTTTTGCCATATTTTCCAGGTAACCTATATTTGACAACAGCTTGATAAAAATAAATTCTGTTTTTGGTGTCACCCCAATATTTTTAGTGGCCACCCCTATGAAAACATTCTGGAGGCGCCCCTGGCCGTTCTGTCTGCTGACCAGCTCTGACGTTCAGGATTCGTGTTTGGACTGAACCTGCTCAGCAGAGCCACAGCTGACAGGTATCTGGGAGGTACCGTGTCTCTGCACACCTGTGCACACCTGAAAATAATGTGAGAAAACTCCAAAAAGCCCACTCTCTCAGTGTTTGGCTGTCAGGGTGTCAGGACGCAGTGTAAATAAAGCAGAATGCAAAGACTCACAAATCTCATGATATGTGATGTTTGATTCACAGAACACTGAAATCATATCAAATATTTATACATTTTCCTGTTTCATTTCATTTTGATGGCAGCAACTTTAAAGAAACAGCAGGAGGAACATTTATCAGGTGAGCTGTCAGCAGGTGGGTCACATGGTCGGGTGTAAACAGACCTCCCTTAAAACTGATCTGAGGTCAGACCCGCCCAGGCATGGACGCCGCGTCCTCTGGAGCGCTGCGCAGAGTACTGACATCAGTGTGCTCTCCGCTTGTGCAGCCACATTTTTAATATATAAAAGGAGTCAGTGTGTGTAGAGGTCAAAGGTCATGTCAAAGCTGGGAAAGGTTCTGAAATCATTTATCTTGGCAGCTTCGTTTGTGTGGTGGGGGTAGGCTTTAATCACAATCAGAAAACTTTATTGATCCATCCATCCATCCATCCATCCATCTTCATCCGCTTATCCGAGGTCGGGTCGCGGGGGTAGCAGCCTAAGCAAAGAGGTCCAGACCTCCCTCTCCCCAGCCACCTCCTCCAGCTTGTCCGGGGGAATACCAAGGCGTTCCCAGGCCAGCCGAGAGATATAATCTCTCCAGCGTGTCCTGGGTCTGCCCCGGGGCCTCCTCCCGGTGGGACATGCCTGGAACACCTTGCCCAGGAGGCGCCCAGGGGCCGCCTTGCCAGATGCCCGAACCACCTCAGCTGGCTCCTTTCGATGTGGAGCAGCAGCTGCTCTACTCTGAGCCCCTCCCGGATGGCCGAACTTCTCACCCTATCTCTAAGGGAGAGGCCAGCCACCCTTCGGAGGAAGCTCCTTTCCGCCGCTTGTATCCGCGATCTCGTTCTTTCGGTCACTACCCACAGCTCGTGGCCATAGGTGAGGGTAGGGACGTAGATCGACCGGTAAATTGAGAGCTTCGCTTTTACACTCAGCTCCCTCTTCACCACGACTGACCGGTGCAGCGTCCGCATTACTGCAGCCGCAGCCCCAATCCGTCTGTCGATCTCCGGCTCCCTTCTCCCATCACTCGCGAACAAGACCCCGAGATACTTGAACTCCTCCACTTGGGGCAGGAACTCATCCCCGACCCGGAGTGGGCACTCCACCCTTTTCCGGCTGAGAACCATGGCCTCAGATTTGGAGGTGCTGATCCTCATTCCCGCTGCGTCACACTCGGCTGCGAACCGCTCCAGTGCGAGCTGGAGGCCCTCACCCGATGAAGCCAACAGAACCACATCATCCGCAAAAATTTATTGATCCCTGGGGGAAATTACTTTTCGTTACAGTGCTCCATTACAAACAAGCATTAACAGAGACAGACAAGACACTAACTAAGAATAGCACAATATATACAGCCATATATATACATAAAAGTCACTTATTAATAAATAGCTGAAAAAGAACATGTGCAAGAAGGGTGTAGCTGTTGCAGTAAACAGTGTGTTAGGTGGAGGAGTTGTACAGGGAGCCACAGGCAGGAATGATGTCCTGTGTCGTTCAGTGGTGCATTATGGGTAATCTCAGTCTCTCACTGAACGTGCTCCTGTGACTGACCAGCACGTCATGGAGTGGGTGGGAGGTGTTATCCAACATTGTCTTTATCTTGGACAGCATCCGCCTCTCCGACACCACCTTGAGGGAGTCCAGCTCCATCCCCACAACATCACTGGCCTTACGGATCAGTTTATCAAGTCTGTTGGCATCTGCGACCCTCAGCCTGCTCCCCCAGCATGCAACAGCATAGAGGATCGCACTGGCCACAACAGACTCATAGAAAATCCTGAGCATTTTCTGGCAGATGTTGAAGGACCTCAGTCGCCTCAAAGAATAGAGACGATTCTGGCCCTTCCTGTAAAGTGCTGTGGTGTTTTTAGCCCAGTCCAGTTTATTGTCAATGTGAACTCCAAGGTATTTATAGTCCTCCACAATGTCAGCACTGACCCCCTGGATTGAAACAGGGGTCAAGTGTTTCCTGGTCTTCCTGAAGTCCACGATCAGTTCCTTGGTCTTTGCCACGTTGAGCTGCAGATGATTCTGCTCACACCACGTGACAAAGGAGTCGACCACAGCCCGGTACTCTGTCTCATCATCCCTGCTGATGCATCCAACCACCAGTCATCAGGAAACTTCTGAAGATGGAGGTCTCTGTGCAGTGGCTGAAGTCTGTGGTGTAGAGGGCGAAGAGGAAGGGGGAGAGGACAGTCCCCTGTGGTGCCCCTGTGTTGCTGATCACCTTGTCAGACACACACTGTGGGAGACGTACATATTGTGGTCTTCCTGTCAGGTAATCAACAATCCAACAATCTGCTGTGAGCCCTCTACCTGCTTCCTGTCAGACTCGGGCTAGCGTCATGAGCACTTTACTGTAAAAGTTAACATCAGTTATTTGCTTTTTAACATCTGCTTTTGGACCCAGCTGACTTTGTGCTGAAACAGAGACAGCTTCATGCTGTCACCAGCAATGATTTCATCTGCCTCTGTCTGCAGGAACTGATGTAGATTAACCACGTCTGGTCCTCCGGCCTCCACGGCTGTAGCTCGGGGGGTGGAGCAGGTCATATCCTAATTGGAAGGTTGGCAATCCAGTAATAACATACATGTACACAGCTGTTATATTTTAATCTGACCGAGGCCAACAGATAAAAGTCTAACAGTATTTATTTAAGGGTTAATAATATTGTAGTTCCTGCAGCTCACCAGCAGAGGGCGGAGTCTGACGTTGATCTTGCTGTGAGAAACAGACATGTGATGTGGTTATAATAATAATAATAATAATAATAATATTGTAATTGTCTCTGTGCCATGTGAAGGGATTTTCCTTAAGGCAGGAGAAATTATCTCCATGAAAAGGAGCAGGTTCGGCCATCGCACAGTAGAACAAGTTCTCTTCTTTAAAAAAAAGAAAAAGGGTTACCTTAAATGCATCATGTTTTTAATTTCGAAGTTCCTTTTCCATTTCACAATCAATTCTACCCCCAGGTCCAAAAATATATATAGGAAAAATTCCCTAATATAATATTATTTATAAATACACCCCTCTAGCGATTAATTGCATTAGTGCATGGAGGCAAGACCTCAGAGCACACTCCATAATGTGTTGTACATTATTATATGTATGTTATATGTAGCGTGGTATTTTTCAATTATTTTATGTACCAACATCAAGAAGTCACAAGCAAAGAAAGACCACACCGTGGTGGATGTTTAAACAAGGAGAGTTTACTGGTCAAAATTATTTATTAAACAAATAAAACACATTTTTTTTAACCACCAAAAAATACACGTTCAAAGCAACACAACAGCGGCCCAATATCAGACAGAACTCCACTCTGTAGAGTGAGCAATCTTAATGAAGCAGTTGGTTTTATTTTGTGGATTCAAGCTGCGCTTCATATTTTTGGCCACCAGATGTCACCAGAGAGGACTGTGTTGAAAAGCTTCGAGTAATGAACCGTTTTTCAATACAAGCTTCAGAAAGCTTCTTCTGCCCATCACTAGTGTTATGTGACGGCTGTGTGCAGGCAGGAGTAGTAGGAGGACCCAATGTGCAGACACTCAGAGACGCAAAGTGAACTCAAAACAGCTTTAATGCTGAACTCAAAAGGGTAACAAAACTGAGAATACAAAATACACTTACACAAACAGAACACACAGCAAGATGAGAGTAGATCACAACACCAACAAACTGAAACACAGGGCTTAAATACACAGAGGGAGCAATCAGGAGGGAAACAGCTGGGGCAAATCAGGCCTAACGAGACAGGAAGCAAAACCAGACGCATTTACATGAGACACGGACTTTCAAAGTAAAACAGGAAACATAACACAGACTGAACTTACAGACAGACTCACAAGCAGGCACTGCAACAGAGGGAACAGAGACGTGGGACCAGGGCAGACACAGAAACGGGGATATAGCTGACAGGGGCGACAGCAACTAAGGATTACACAGAGACATAAACCATAAGACAGAACTCTAACAAAGAAACCAAAGACTAGAAATGATAAATAATATAATAAACTCAAAAACCCAGGGTCAACGACCCAGGCATCCAAACAGTTTGTGGTCATTTGGAGATCAAGCTGAATTTACTGTATACTTCATATTCACCTTCCTATGTTGTGATTGGAGGATTCATTTTTGCTTTGACCTTTTAACAGATGTTCATTTGCCCCAAGACTTTTTGCTTGTCAGGTTATTTTTCTACAAGTGTACAATAATTATAAATGACCAAATTCAATTACATTAGCCCTTTAATCATATTTGGGTTATGTGTCACCCTTTTTAACTGAGTAGTCCAAAATCAGTCGAATCCACAGTACTCTGTCATACAAAGTCAATACTTGAGAATCTACTCGTTGGGTTCAGGTAGGATCGTAAGGAGACTGGCAGTGGTAACTCACCTTAAAGAAGGAATATCCCTCCACTCAGAATGAGACACTGACAACAACTTAAAGGGAGAAAAGTGATTTGAGTGTATTCAACCTTTAAATGGTCCAAAACATAGACATGAACAAAACATTTAAATCATTTCAAACATGTAAATCTCAACAATGTACAATATATCACTTAAAGTGTCCATAAATGTATTAGGTAGGCTGTCCATTTCAGTTCAGTGCACTTAGTATTCAGGGTTCTTAGTAAGTGTTCAAGTTATTTGGATTGTCTTTGGTCACAGTTTTGCTTTTAGATGCATCAGCTTTTTGTGTTAAGTGGAATCGGATCTGACCCAAAAAGGAAAAAAGTAACAACATAAAGCGTCTTGAGATCTCAGAAAAAATGTTAATCCAAAAAAATTGCAAATCGTTGTATCCTACCACCCTCCAAGGGAACAGGTGGCCTTCAGATTGAGAACGTCCTTTCTAGGCACCTCCAGTGGCATCCAGTCCTTAGATGGCACCGCTCGGTCCTTGCAGCAGATTTCTACCACATAAAAAAACAATGCCCCCCTGCACAGCTGCAGACGGGTTTGCCCTCCTCCACGGTTAGTCTGCTGGCAGCTGTTTGAATACGGGGCAAATATAAACAATGAAGACTGTGATGGCCAAACCCGTGGCCACACTCTAAAGTCGGTAACTTTTGTATTTTCATTCTTCATTTGAACATAGTAATACATTCTAGTTTCCAATAACTTTATTGATTGGTTTGGATACATTTGTTCTATTTGTAAGCGCGCACATTTAGTTTACTTATGTATTCATACTACATTTCTTTGCTTTCTGACTAACCTTTATCTTTTTATTTCTTACCTGCCATCATCCCTGGGAGTTGCTGGACAAAAGATGGTAGCCAGGGTTTGAAACCATTAAATACAAAGGAAGATAATTGGACCACACCACCACTTCCTGCTGAAGGGGGGGGAATGTGTGTTTTCTTTACTTTAAAAACAAAGTATTTGTAGTTAATTACATAGTGGAGTTGAGGGTTTAATGGGAGTGTTATGGTTGGCGGCTTTAGGGTGGAGTTTATTAACAAACTAGAGTGTACTGCATCTTTTGTGATTTAATGATTGTGTTGGTTTGTTACCCGCCTGTGTCACAATGGTCCCGACAGCCATTTATATATATATAATATATATATGTATACATACACATATATATATATATAAAATATATATATGGATACACATAGACATATATACATATAGATTTATATATAGATATATATAGATGAGGTTTACACATATACATATATATATAATAGAGACATAAATATAATATCAACAGAGATATATAGATATATCATGATACACTATATATATATAAGAGATAACAAATGAGTAGATAAAAATAGATATGATATATATATATTAGCATATATATATATATCTAGATAGATGATATAATTATGTATAATCTATCTATATTAATAAGAGATTATATATATATATAGTCATATTATATATATACGTATATATATATACTATATATATATAATAGTATTTTATATGTATTATATTGTATACATACATTTTAATTATAATATATACTATATTATCGAATGTTACTAACATATCTACAGTATATATCATCTTATCATTTAGAAAACATATATACATATAGATATATATATAAATATATAAATCATATATATATATATATAGAAGATATTTATTTATACCTATATATTATATATACATATATATATATATATATATACACACACACACACACACACACCCTTGTATGTATGTCATTTCATGTTTAGGTCAATTATGTTTGTTTGTAGCAGTCGTTTGGTTAAGTTTGCAGTCTTTGCCTGAGTTCAGTTTTGTTTCTTTGACCTCTTTTATGAGCTCAACATTTATTACTTTTGTAAATAGAATTTTTTGGGGTTAAATAAAAAAACAAAACAAAAAAACAAAACTATATTTTTCTAATAATTCCTGGGACTCCTCCTGTTTTTCAACTCGGTCCATCACAAAGACAAAGTAAGTGGCGCTCATGAAGTGAATCTCATACACCATGCTCCTCCATAAAACTGAAAAGAAGAACAAAATGAGCTGAGACCACTCGATTTAACTGTGCCCATAACGACTCAGGTCTTTGATTATGCACTGACCTGCCAGTGATAACACTCTGCCTGTTCAGTCCATGAAACGGCCACACCAGTGTTTCCTACTCCACGATCACATCACTCTGGCTGGTGTTCCAAAGTTCTGAACACCAACCGTGAACAGTGACGACCCTGTACAGCTGGAACTGATCCACGTCAGCTGTTTTAGACACGATGCGCTCCCAGGTTTATCAGCCACAGAGGGAGCACAGCAGGATGCTGGCACTCCTTCACAGAAGATCAGAGTGAGCGCACACGTGCACGCGACTGTGCACAAACACAGCAGCCGCTGGTCTAAAGAAGACTCTGGAGACCTGTCAGGTGCTTCATCATCATCATGAGTCTGAGCTCACCTGACAGCCACAGCTGCAGGTATTCATCTCAAACACCTAGAGCACTAAACTCCACCAGCTTTAAACGTGATGGAGTTTAAAAGTTTGTCTTCGAAACAGGAACAACATTGGAAACCACCCCAACTTTCATCCCGGGACATGTTTGTTATCATTTCTGGGAAAGCTGCTGAATGACAGCAGAGTAATAATTCCCAGGACGAAGAGAAACTTTCACCTAAACTGGAAGTTTGTTTTCTAATCTAATGAGCTGAGACGGCTGCTGCCCTCTGTGTGCCACATTTCAAACACTGACAGCAGTCCTGTTGTTCCTGTATTACCTGCAGAAATACAAGAGCCTACAAATCTTCTGTCTAACCACCTGATCGGCAGGTTTGAGGACAAACGTCTCCTGCCCCACTGCCACCCCAGGATGTAGACAGACGGGTCCAGTCTTGCCCGGCTGATTCCCAGGAAAATGTTTGCGTTTATCACAGTCGTTGCAGGTTTGGCACCTTCTCCTGAAACTTTGCTCCAGGCTGTTGGCAGTTTTCACTGCGGGCTGTACTTATCTTGCTCCTTTAGTGGTTGCAGTTGCTCATTATGTGACACAAATGCGTCCCCTTTGGGTTTGAGTGGACAGGCTTCCAGGGTAAATGCATAAATGAGCTTGTTTCCTGTTTTGTTGGAACAAGGAGGGCGGGATGAAACTAAGCCGTTTATCAGATCAACATGCATCAGAGGGGGTGACGCAGAAATGGATTGACAGATCAAATAATCACAGTTGGTGATGCTGCACTGACTCACACATTAACGTTTGTTAGTGGTAGTGTTTGAGTCCCGTGTGCTGTCGTGCTGATGACTACCAGCCTGGATTTTCTTTAATCCCAGGCGTGGTGTTTGCCAATATGGCTGCAACTGCTGGCGGCGCCAAGGTCTGCTCCCTCAGCCCCAAGTAGGGCTGTTTTGATATAACGATATATATCGGTGATGGACGATATAAAATCGTCTATAATTTCATTTTTATGCTATCGTTTGTTTCATGGTGTGTCGCAAATAACCCTGTTTACGGGCACTATTTTTTATCGTTTTGCTGGTCAACTGTAGTCGGCCTATATTAATTCTAAATTTTCTCTCTTTCTCTTATATTTTATATAACCACAATACGGACAGACAAGCGCCTGTTTTTTATTCGCGTTGTGGTTAGCAACAACGCGGGTAACAGCACGCGTGTCGCTTGTTTATGTTCCACATAAACCTTTCACAATAAAGCTCAGATCCTCGTTGCGACTTTTCAAAATAAACAGAATCACGTCAAAGAGCCTTATTTACAGATGAGAATTAAAAAGAGCCGCCAGGTGCTAAAAATAACCCTTAGACTCAAACGTTAGAACAGGCTTTTCCCCGCCAGCACGCCGTTGTAATAAATACTCACAAAGAAACGGCGGCCGTTACCACTTATGTCTAAAAAATGTCTCGTTTCATGCCTCGGTTTAAAACACTCGACTCCAGCTACATGACGCGCAGCTGGAAACACTTCCCGCAAGACGAGCTGCCCGAGATTCACAGAATTTACAGAAAATGTTACATTTTTGTGATTTATATCGTTATCAGGACGATAGAATTGTTATATCGGGATATGAGATTTTGGTCATATCGCACAGCCCTATCTCCAAGTACTTCACTTAGGGGGCGATCGTGGCTCAAGAGTTGGCAGTTCATCTTGTAATCGGAAGGTTGCCAGTTCGAGCCCCGTCTCGGGTCTCGTCGTTGTGTCCTTGGGCAAGACTCTTCGCCTACTGGTGATGGCGCGATATGGCAGCCTCGCTTCTGTCAGTCTGCCCCAGGGCAACTGTAGCTTGCCTCCACCAGTGTGTGAATGTGAGAGTGAATGAATAGTGGAATTGTAAAGCACTTGGAGGGTCTCGAAAAGCGCTATATAAATGCAATCCATTATTATTATTATTACTTAATTGAGTGGTGAAGTTCAGCTAAACTACTTTAGATAAAATTGAGGCTTAGGGTTTGAATGAAATTAAATGCAGATAAAATTAAGCCTCAGGGCTCAATTTTATTTACTTTAATTCAATTTTATTTATTTTAAATCTGATTGATGTAATTTAGAGTTTACTGCCTTTGATAGATATTGAAATATATGGATAAATAAAGTTGATGACCAGGAGTCAAGTTGGGTGAGCTTAGACTTACAGTTGTGAAACTTAAATGTTGCCTCTCCACAACAACACATGCAAGCACTATATTAGTGTTACATAGGGGACGAGGATCAAAGAAGGATGGACAAGAATGAAGATTTATCTGTCCTGATACCCAGATACATATATCTACGTTGCTTAGCTTGGTGTTTAACAGCTTTAATTATGATAAAGTGAAACCCAAAGAAAAAAAAGATGAAACTGTATTGTTTTATACACTTGTAGGTTACATGTTGGTTTGAATAGAGTGAAAAATTAAGTTTAGTCTTTGGAATTAAGTGCAACAAAGCCTCAACCACATAACATATTCCCAACATATCCTCACGTTCATGCAATTCATCTTATTTATTCTTTTTTTGTGCTTTATTATTTGTTTATTGGCAGAAAGGCAGACCTTTAAACCTTGCTCCTTGGATGACTTGACCCAATCAGTGCGGATCCTTGTGATTCTTTCTCTGCTGTCTGCCTCCACAGTCGTGCTTTAATCTTTTTCTTCACCTCTTCTCCAGGACGGCTCCTGTAATGGTCTCCAGCACTACGCCGCTCTAGGTAGAGATGTTATTGGTGCTACATCAGTCAATCTCATGCCCTGTGATGTGCCCCAGGATGTCTACAGCGGAGTTGCACAACAGGTCTGCTCTGTTACTTTCTTTGAACTGCGCAGACTTACGGTTACACAGATTACTGATGGCACATATCAGTTGCAAAGCATGTTGAAGTATCTTCACCTGTTAGTATTCAGACGGCCCAGTGGATCCCACAGTGAGTGACAAGCTAAGGCATGAGATTATATTTTAGTTTAGGCCTTGTCTTCAGAAGTTGCTTGTTTCTCTTGCTTTGCATGAAAGTGCAGAGACGAGACTGTCTCATGTCTAAAGTCTTGAATGGTGAAGCATGAGCCTGCGTGCTTTTAGGAGACACAGTTGGAAGATAAGTGTGATGTGCTGACATTTCAGTACCGGAAAATTCAGAAAGAACAGAGCAAAAAACATCCATTTCAGAAGTCCACACACAGTGACTGTACTGTTTGCCTCAGAAGTATGCGTTTATTGTTAGATACCATGATGACATTAGCTGTGATGTAAGAAGCTACATGGATAAATAAGTCGTCTTGGGGTTTACTATACAATAACCACTGTCATTGGCTGGTTTGTTGACCTTGTCTCCAGGCACAGTTGCTAATCTGTTGGGACCCTGTTAAATTAGTGAATACCTGGACCAAGGTTTCCTCTTCTAGTGACCAGTCATCGTTCATGAATTCAAATTCATTTTAAAAAGAACGATAATTGCGAGGCAATAATTGCACTTCTGCTCCTCTTCTGCTCTCCACATGGACTCTTTGCCTGCGTACAACCAAAGCCTGTTTAAAGATGATTAGTCTAAAGAATTTGGAAAAATCGTAAAACCTTCCCTACAGACTCACTATATTGTTGTTGTTTTATGTTAAACAATAAGTAACACTGTCAAGAGTCACATTACTTAAGACTGCTTTACAACAAGAGCTGAAAAATAGCTTTGCTGATCATGAAATGAGTTTTCTGCTTCTAGTCTCAAAGCTGTGAGGACTCACTTCTGTTATAAGTGAAAGCAGTTGTGACATATTATATTAATGTCACGCAGATGTTATCTGTGTTCATTTTTGGGGAAGCTTTAAATTGTCCTTCAAAAGACCTCCTTTTAAAAAAAAAAAAATTCATATGTAAGTTGTCTACATGTTCCAGGTGGAGGAGTTACGAGCTCGGGATGCAGAGAGCGGACTGAAGATCGCCCAGGTGCTGGAGGGCTTCATCAGCAGGAAGGTGGTTAAACAGACAGTGATGACTGTGGTGTACGGAGTCACTCGCTATGGCGGACGCCTCCAGATAGAGAAAAGACTGAAGGAGATTGACGAGTTTCCGAAGGTATAGCAACGGTGAAAGAGGGTGGCGAGTGAAAGAGTTCCTTCATACACACTACGCTATTTTTAGCACGGTATCACCTCAGCACGACGGAGCGGCCCCTTAACACAGGACCTCCTCTGTGTGAGGGGTTCCTCTCACTTTGTGTATGTTCTTGCAAACGCTTTAAACTCTATTTTTAAGTAGCTTTTTTAATACTTACTCTTTTATCTTCTGCACGAGTGTAAAGGGTTTAAAGGATTTAATGCACTGCAAATAGCGGCCACATATTGTACAATCATCACATTTGTTTCTGCAGCCAAAGGTATTTCAGTCAGTTTGACCTTGACGTAAAGAGTCATACTACACTGTCTCTAAATGAGCTGCATGGAGCCTGAACCGACGCTTTTAATATTTACTTTGATCAGATTTATTTGTGATCACATTGCATGGACGTTTCAGGGAATGCAATCCAACAGTAGCTATATTTGATATCCTGCGCACAGCCACTGCGTGTCTATTTTTAGTTATCTGCACTTTGATTTGGTTGGGCCTGAATTCTCCTTTGATGGACACACCCATTCTGTTACATGACACCAAGAAAGGAGAATGGAAGAACTGAATCTTCTCACAGCGCTCCAGTGTTCCATAGCTATACAATTCCTTACAACAGTTAGAGTTAATCTCATTGTCTGTGTAGATGGGATCAGCACAACTCTGCTGTCTACTATCTCACAGGCATTCTGCTAAATGACTTCTGGATAATGTTCCTAATTGTTTAAACAGGGAATTAGGGGGGAGTGTAATTGTGAGTGATTACAGTGGGATGGATGGTGAAAAGAGGGCAAGGCCTTCTGTAGAGATCATATCAGTGTAATGAGATGCAAATGAGATACACTAATTTGCATCATACATGTAGCCACCATTCGAAGCACAATTAAAAGCTAAAATGCATGTTTTTAATTTTTAAAATTGGACAAATTAAATAGTTTGACCAACTATGAAAGACTCCTGTGTTGTTGTTTTTACAGGAGTTTGTGTGGGATGCATCCCATTACCTGGTGCGTCAGGTGTTCAATGCCTTAAAGGAGATGTTTACAGGGACCAGAGAGATACAGGTGAGCTCATCACACGTACATTACAACATATGCAAATGATAAAATGATCTTATCCAACAAATTATCATCAATCTGTGGTGGCACTTGATTAGAAATATCGTTAAACACATTATTTGGGGAGATATAATGACTTTTTTTTTCCCCAGGGAGTGCTGGTGTCCTTTGTTTTCTTTATACTCAACACTCTGTATGATCTTTAAAGTTTTGGAGATGAGAGCACTATTGCTATTCTGGATAGCAATGTTGTATTCTCGATATATATGCAAGTTTCACTAGAACACATGCAGTAAAAACAGCAAAAAAATACAAGTATTCATTAAAAACTGCAACTAAAATAAAAGTATTCGAGCTTTTTCTCTGTGTTTTATAACGAAGATACCATTTATTATGGTAACGTTTTATTTTAGATGAGTTTCTTTAAAATGTTTCACAAGAAAAGTCTTATTATTTGATACTATCAAAGAAAATAAAAGAGAATATGCCTATAATTAGTGTGTAACCTCTATATTTTTTTGTTTTATTTTTTATTTTTTCAGTGTACAGTAGGTTAATTAACAAGCTACAGGCATATATTTCAGCATATGTGACTAATAATTAATCAGTATTTGCTTTGACATACAGACTTTTAAAGAAATTTCTGTGCTTCATATTCAACTCAACTCATTATAGTCTTGCAAAGATAAATCTGGAAAAGTTTTAGTCGGCACTAAATTACGTTGTTTTTAAATGAGGTTTGTTTGTTGCTAGGACATTACAAACCTCTAAAGCATGCTCTGCCTACTGATCTACTGCTGCAGATAGGCTCTTATTTGAATTTTATTAATGGCGTGTTTACTTTACTGTTACCCTGCCAATAGCACCTATTCATCACATAGATTCCATTAATAGATTTAGGACGTGCACCTGGTAGGGGATTGTATATTATCTCTAGAGGCAGAGAGGAGTCTGCCGAACCATTATTACCACCAACCACTGTTTTTGTGTGCGTGTCCTGTGGGAAACACGCAGGGATAGCCCAGTCTGAGATGATAAATACCCTTCCTAACATACCTTGGTGCCGATGTGATGCTATTGCCAGCGTGAGTGCGTAAGTGTGTGTATCCCCCGCTGCTTTTATAGGTCACATCCACTTGCATTTCACAGGGAAGAGCTGAAGTATGAGGGGAAAGAGAGGCAGCTGATCAATCCTTGACGCTGTTATCCCTGACCTCGCCTACGTTCTCTGTACATTTCCCATTTATCCTGTCAACACTGCTGATCATTAACTTCAAATTGTGCTCCCACTGTTTGTCTACTGTCTGTGCCCACCTCTGTCTGTATGTTTGCCAGTCAGTCAATTTTTCAAGATGTTTTTCTTGTTAATCTCTGACGTCGGTTTCTTTGCTTTTGCGGTTTCCTTATTTTGTGCTTTGATTGTAGGATGCGAGATGATGTTTAATGGACCAGCTTCTGGTCAGGTTGCTAACTCCAGTTGCTAGGACATATTTATCTTTCCTACAGCTCACTGAGTGTGCATTTGTATGTGTGACAAAACCCTTATGGGACATCAATAGGGCTTCCATTTTTGGAGGCAGACTATTCCAGACACATATGCAAACAGTGCTGTCGGATATTCCAGACTAAGCGACACTTCACTGTTCAGCAACAAGTCTGCAACAGTTGTTAGTAGGTCCTTAAAGTAGAGCAGCAGAAGTAGAATGAGCAGTAAGTGCATAAATCTTTTGTTGATGCTCTAGTCTAGGCAATGAAGTGTCTATTTTTTCCCTGTTGTTTCAAATGCATCGTAGTGTTTTTTTACGGTTTAATTTTGTGAATGCGATAACTTGAGAACAAGGCTCCGTTGGATTTTGGGATTGATACCACAGGTGTGCCTACTTGGAGGCTCAGAGATAGCATTGGTGTCTTAGCCCTGTCTAGCCGAACCTGAAATCTCCATCAACCTCATTTAACCTGATTTAAATTTAGTTGCACTCTTGTCAGTAACATGCTCTAAACATACAAGCATGTCACACAGTATGCATTCTTGACTAATATTAAATATTTCTATCATTGTGTCCCTTCATGTTACCTCTGTTTGAATCCATTTGTTACAGGACTGGCTGACTGAGAGCGCCAGGCTCATCTCTAAGTCGGGTCACACTGTGCAATGGGTGACACCCCTGGGATTACCCATCATTCAACCGTACCACCGCACACGCAACCAAGTGGTAAGTCTCACCTTAAGACAAACGTGGAAGCTCTTTAACCTCCTCTCTGTCTCTCACCGGTCTATTGCAGTTTTAACATGATATCTGTTGCTTAAGTAGTAACATTAGTGGCAGTTTTCTTTGTGTCTGACAATACCTGTTATCTCCGTTGGCCTTGTATGTTTAATCTGTTTCTTACTTGATGACTGTGTATCGCTTCTCTTCATGGTCATTCCGACAGCTGAGCCAATTCATTTCCAGTCTTCATTTCACTATGTTTTGAGAAATTCACCACCTGACCTTTATGCTGTTTTCTCATATCTTGGCTTGTTTTGTCTTACTTCTCTTTATCTCTGCTTTCGCCTGGTTTCTCCACACATCTACAATTGACCTTTTCATAGCACATACTTGGGGGTGGCTGTTAGCTCAGGTGGCAGAGCAGGTCAGCCACTAATCAGAAGGTCGGTGGTTCGATCCCAGGCTGCATCCTGGCTGCATGCCCAAATATCCTTGGGCAAGATACTAACCCACTGTTTGCCTACTGGTGGTGGTCAGAGGGCCCGGTGGCGGCCTGGTGTCCGGCAGCCTGCCTCTGTCAGTGCCGCCCAGGGCAGCTGTGGCTACAATGTAGCTGCTATCGCCAGTGTGTGAATGTGGTGTGTGAATGGGTGAATGACTGACTGTAGTGTTAAAGCGCTTTGGGGTCCTATGGACTAGAAAAGCGCTATACAAATGCAGGCCATTACATACTTTACACGAGTTAGAGAACAAAGTGTTAACTGTTCTCTGACTTGTTCTCGGACAGAAGGTTTATTGAAACTTTCTGTCCTATTTTGTTTGTCACATTTAAGATTTTGATACATCATTGTATTTTTGCTCTGACTAATATTTCATTGATGTATAAGGTCTTTAGGTTAGTTGGACTTTATGGAATTTCAAATGAACCTGGTTTGTCATTGGCTTAAAACATGAGCTGAATAAGCATTTACACGTATTTATTAGTAAGTACCCTGTACTAAAGGTACCCTGGCTTTTAACCGGTTTGAAAAACCTGGATTTTGTTCGCGTTTGTTTGTTTGTTTGTTTGTGTTTGTTTTGTTTGTTTGTTTTTGTTAGAGAAAGCAGGCCCATCATAATGCTGCCTGATAGAATATTGTAATTGTTTGTGAGAAGACAAACTTTTAATGGAGCTCCCCCCAGAATCATCTATGGAGATCCTGGCGGTATCAAAAACCAGACGAACATATCTGTAGCCTTTTATATAATCAAACAACACCTCACATATGCGGTTTGTACTTATAGGTGTTGTGCTGGTGATTATATAAAAACCGCTGTGAACGCTAACATTCCCTGTTTATGAATCAAGTGAAAGGTGGAGACAGACATGTAGTGTGTGCCAGTACAATCAGAGAGCTAGCTGTGGGCGTGCCCAGCATGCAGCCTGCCTCTTTAGTATGACATCAAGCATAAGGTTAGCTTAGAAAGGGAGTGACACCTCATGAGCAGGTGCAAGAGAGCGAGGGTGACAGATGGTTTAGTCCCCTGAGGGTGCATCTCTTTCTCTCTGTTGGTGTAGTAGGACACGTTCCCCTGATTTGATCTGCTTCTTTTAGTGTCCAACAGGGACAATGGAAATGATTAGCTGTGCTTCTTTTCAAGGCCTAAATGAATGAAAAGATAACTTCATGGCTGATTGAGGTCTTAGCTTATGTTTCACAGATAGCTTTCTTCACCCCCTACAATAACTCACTAATCCAGTTGCATCACTGAGCAACAAAAATGAAACTAACTTGCAGAAAGGTCACCTTTTCTCTGCATAGCTGGATTAAATTCAATCTCCCAGTCTCCTCTCTGCCTCTTAAATCCAAGGCCACTGTGTTTTTGAGGGTCATTAGTAATTAGACTCTTGATAGAGTGGAAAGATGAAGTATAATGCACAATGAGAAAACCAATAACTGGGGAGACAGTAGCTACAGTGGCATAACATCAGTAGAGTGCGTGTGTGTGTGCACATGCATGTGTGTACATTGCTTCATTTCTGTTGGTTTTCCCTGTGCATATGGAGTTGGGATACAAATGCTGACCTTTGTAATCAAGGATTTTCCATGGCTGATGGAAGGTGAGGAAATTGGAGTAGGATAGAGTAGCTGAATGAAGCATGAACATACATCAGGGAGGCAGCCTAAACAGGATTGGGAGATACTAATCGGATCATAGGTCACTCTGGCTCAGATACCCTGTTTATTTTTATTCCCTCTCCCCAACACAGCTACAGTGAAATCTCACTCGCTGCGGATGGTGACACAAGGGAATCATCAGCTGGATTGGCTGGATTTGACTGGATTTTGAGTTTATAGGGTGACTAAAAGCTTGTGATCTAATGTCCTCTATGCGGAAAGAATCAGTTACTTTGGTTTTTGGTGGTGAATGCTGATGGGCACTGTGCATAATTTCTTTTTTTGTACAGTACTAAAGAGTAAAGTACAGTGGTGGTGGCCTATAGCAATACAGAAATAGTGCAGTGCTAATAAATAACTAAATGTAATGGGTCACAAACCCTCGGAGCTAATCCCTTTGAATAAAAGTTTTAGCAAATAAGTCATGGATGGATTATGAGACAGTGGGCCCCGAGCACAGAGATGTAAAAGATTCCCTGCTCCCTGATATGAGAGTGAGATACATGCACATTGGTGGTCATTTTTTATAGCTTTCTGTTTGTTTGGTTGTTTGCAAGCCTTTGCCATCTTTTGGCTCGCCTTAAGTTTTTTTTTTTTCTCTGTATGCCTTTGTTGTTCTTTATCAAAGATAGATATAACTACTGATTTACTCGCCAGATTTCTATGAGCTTGGTATGTGTTCTCACTTCTACCTCTCTGTTCTCACTTGTCTAGTAATGAAAAGATGGTAGGCTGTGTCTGTGAAGCTTGTTTTTCTTTTGGCTATAAGCACGTTTTCTCAAAAGTTGAAAAACACGTGGTCTGCACAGAATAAGTTGGCTTTTCATTCAGATTCTGGTGAACTATCTCTAAATGTCGATGTGATGCCCTCCATACCTCCTCATGCTTTGGAACAGAAGAAATGCTGTTCCCAGGAGAAGCGTGATGTTTCATTGAATCTGCAGAATCTTGTGGCATTTTGGGGTGAAATAATAAATGCAGTTTGAGTATCAAAGACACCCCCAAGAGGTAGGCAGGAAAAAAAAAGTTTGTAAGAAAGAAGATTTGGAAAAGGTCAGTGAAAGTGTTGCTTAGGGGGGCAGTGTAAGATTGTGAGTCTCCAGCTGTTTTCATCTGTCTTCTGGAGGAGAAGGGAGAGGCCCAGAGGATACACAACAGCAGAGAAAGGTGGCATGTTAAAAAATAAGGTGTGTGTTATAAACCATCATGTGATGAATAGGAATACCCCTCTTGGCTTTTATGTAGTTACTGATGGCTTTTGTATCCATGACCATCTGCACCACAACCCTGACGTGATTTAGACTACAGGACCTTATTCCCCACAGACACACAGCAGGACTGGCCGAGATCTCGTTAATCACATCCAGGGTTTCAGTCGGGTCCTGTACACAAATCACACACGTATACATTAAAATGAAGGTTATGGCTTTTGGTAGTGACCTCATTAACAACGTGGCAGTCCATTACTCACATCGATGGTAACCTCCATTTCTTTCTCTCTCGCCACATCCATGTCACAGTTTCTCCTTTCCTTTCCTTAAACATGTTCCCTCACAAGTCCCCCTAAAGTGATGATTGATGATGTGGCAACCATTGCAGAAAGTAAAGGGATGCAGTGCACATCTGTTCCACAAGCCTTCATTCATAATCGTTTGATTCTGTCATTCATTACTCAGCATCCTTAAATGCAGTAGAGCCACTAACTGAAACATACAAACCACGTCACCTTTCCACCAGACCCTAGAGAGCTTACCATATGACATGTTTGCTTTGCAGGAGGTAATTATAGACTCATGGGGGAAAAAAACAAACAGCTGAATTGGGAATAGTTAAAAGAGAGATGTGCACCCCTGTGAGTCCTCAGTGCTCATTGAGAAGAGAAGCAAGCTGCATCAGATAATGGAGTTGTCCATTAACACTTGACTTGCGGTTATTTAAGTCTCCTAGGGGTGTCATAATGGCAGTGGTCATGCTGTGGTTCTTTTAGAAGTCATTTGTGCAAGCTTGGGATGCTGTGCGGTTGTGATTCAACCTTGTGCGTTAACTATAATTTAACTCGTAGTTCAATCCCGAGTTCCTCTGGGGCGTCAAAGTTCCAAATATCCATCAGAGATGGGTGTGATATTTAGTCTTTGAAGGCTTAAAATAAGCAGATGTGTATGAATGTGGCTTGGTAGAAAAGGACTTGTTGTGTCTCACATCCTTTAAAAACATCTGAGGAGACCAGTTGTAGTTTTTGAAAGTAAAATGTTCCCCCATTTTTCAGCTGCGTAACAGTTTAGGGCTTTTTTGTTATTAGCACACTATGGGTCAGATTTACTAAGGTTCTGTTCCAGTAAGAAACCCACTTTTGCCTATGAAAAGCTTCTGTCAGGATTTACTTTGCAGTATCAATTTTGCAACAAGCATTTTTGTGGCTGGTTATTTACAGCACACAATTTACTGCAAGTTGGGGAAAAATATTTGAAAGATGAACAAGTGCATCCTGGATGTAAGCCCTGTGCCTATTCACTGAGTCCTCACCATCATCCTCACATATACTTGGCCCTCAGTATTACTGTTTTTTGGTTAACCGAAGGAGAACTTATATGAATTGAACTAAACTTAACATAGCATGAAAGGGAATGAGGACGAGTATCCCAAAACAAAACACCTACAAGGATGTGTGTTGTTTCACAGACAGCCAGGTTACTTTTTACCACGAGGAGAGAGATCTGTACACACACAGACATAGAAAATCTTTTCATGTTTCTTTTTTCTGTAATTTATCTATTGAAGCCATTATGTACTATACTGAAATGCCACTTTTAATGAGTGAATGAAAATAGGGGCGATCTGTGCATTTATGCATGCGGCATGGTAACAGTATCTTCATTAACCCTTTAGAGCCGATCGGAGCGGACACGCTCCATTTTGCGTAACTATTTTTAAATCCCGGTAGCACTGCAACCACGTAAGCTAGCGCAAAAACTTTTTTTGCATATGAAACCGGAGGAGTTGTACTTACATCTTATGCCATCAGCTTGTCCTAGGTCACGGTTTCCTTCCACATATAGCTTTGCAAAAACTGCATAAAAAGCGCTTGCAGGAACAAAAACATAATATTCCAGAAACACGCTTTGCCGGTCCGATCAGCTGTTCATAACACTTCCTACGTTGGAATAGACGTCAGCGCGAACTTTTGCATTTCCGCCATTACCTGCCCGAAACCGGAAGTGACGTCATTTTCGCGGAAATGTAGTCTTTTTTTACCATCAGGGCCTCAGGGCCTATACTGGTGTTTTTAAAAGTTATCTTTGACTTTATGACTTTCTGTGTCGTTTCTGGGATGCTTAGGACTCATATTGCACTGCTGGAAATAGTTTATTTTGATGCATATGCTGCTTTTTTGCAAATTTGCAGTATAATATTTATTTTCGTTTTTCCTGCAGTGTATAAAAATTGGTGTATTTCAAAAATAAAACTATGAAGACACTCAAAATAAATTTCCTGTGGTGGGAAACTATTTTGTGCAACTTTTTTGTATTTACAGTTTTGAGGGATAAGCCTCTTAAATTTCTCTAACTAGAAATATATGTTAAAAAAAACCAAAACGATTTTCAATTTTTTTTGTAGTTTATTGCACTTTTTTGCAATTTATGTAATTACTATGTACTTAATGAATACATATTATTAAAATCTGGGCTATAATGGTTGTATTGATGTATAGCAACTTGAAATGCTCCCAAAAATGGCTCCACAGCATGTAAAAATATAATATAAGCTCTGGTGGACTTGGTTCTATGGTAGGTCTTAAAGGGTTAACACACCAAGGGCTCAGGATCTGACTATCAATAATGTTTTGTGCTCTTCTACATATTGTCCAGGTCAGCTGTTACAAACAGCTTTCAGGTTTATATGATGGAAAAGTTTGTAGTAATGTATCTATCCTTTAGATAAACACCACACTCAGCCCCCAGCAATTTCCAACACAAGAGTTTGTCCGTAAAAGCTTATTGATTGTCCTTCAGCTGCTTCTCATTCATCTGAGTTTTCAGAGAGAAATACATGTAGAATACCTACACTTACTCTGTATTATTTTAATTATTAGGCTATTCTTTACCTAATCAGGTCTGCTTATTTTTGGCTCACTAATTTGTAATGCTCTTGATGAAATTCTGGTGGTTGTTGAAATTAACTGATCGTGTCCTTGTTTATAAATTAGCATATTGTTAGTAGATGAGCCACAGAACTTTCCGCTTTTTTGCAATTGCAGCATCATGCTAATTTTTCATATTACAGTGTTCAATGTTTCAATGTGCAGGTACTCCAGTTTTTGTATCTGAACCCTTACTTCATGCCACGGTGTTGTGGTAAGTGTAGAATCTGGTTTAGCGTAGTGTTGGTGACAAAAGGCCTTGCCTGAAAAAGACACACAGATCATAGCTTTTATGCTCAAGGAACTCTATATATTAGTATTATTATTATATAAAACTCATGTCTTGAAATGCTATTTTTACACCAGTTTATACTAGCTGATGCCAGTTAACGTAATTAGTTTGTAACTGATGTGCAGATCACTGGAGTCACATTTTACACAGTGTTTTTCCACCACTTTGAAAAATGTTATCTTATGAAGAGTAAAACGGATTGAAACGATTGACCCAATCCAGAAACAAATTTTGACAAAACAGATTTTACAGTGAGTCAAAAACAGCCGGTGACTGATAGAAGCATCCATCTAATGGACACCTAAGCCACCCAAACTGAAAGGCTCATCACTCAGCCATCATGCTACTCAACACGGATTTGATGATTATTATTTGCCTGTTTGTGTTGCAGTCCACGTGTTGACCTAAAAAGCAAGGAAATGGATGCAAATTTGTTTTAATGAGAGCTCATTAATTATTGGGAACAAACAAACAAACTCAAACACATTTTCCATTCAATCATAATGCTGTGAGTTCAACTTGTTCTGAACAGTGAAAATGATATGCGATGACATTAAAAGCACTTGGATTACTCTTAGTACAGATAAATGTGTTTCACTCTGAAGGTAATAAATGGCATCAACCAGCATCAACGCTCCATTCCAACAGTGAAAAGAATAAAATAACATTGGTTTAGGCTCAGTGCAAGGCAAGCAAATTCATCAGTGTGGTTGCCTGTTCCTAGAAGTATCTCTTTCTTGATAGTACCCTTCATTCCCACCCAGGCATGATTCCAAGGGTCAAGGAAAGACTGACCTGATATACATGTTTGGCACAGCTAAATGGATGGACTCCAATCTTACAGGGACCAAGTCTCCTCTCTATTAGCAATAACTATGAGTAAAAGCCTGAGTAATGCTGCATTTCATTTATCCTTCCTTTTAATTTGGTTTGCTAGTTATTTATTAGGGTTAAGTGGATAATAGCCCTATGGAAGCCACTTCTTGGTGGCTCATACATGAGTATTGGACTCATGATGGATATCTAAGGAGTCAAAGCCTACATTACCCACAGTGCACAGTTCAATTTAATTACATTTTTTCTACTATGGCTCTCTTTTCAATCTCTTATACAAATGCAACTTCTAGATGTTCCCCCCCTGTCCCTGTGTGTGTAAGTGAATGCTGGATTCACTGGAATCGATCCCTGTTTTGTTTTGTTTTTGTTGTTGTTTTTTTAAAAATCAATCTTATTGTGGGGTTGGACCACTAAAATCCTAACTGTAGACAAAAACCACATATTTTAATTTAATTCTTCTTGGTGGAGTATCTGTACCGCCCGACTCCATGTATTCATTGATCTAAATAAGCAGTTAATGTCTGAAACTATTCTATGTGTTATTAAACCCTATAATGACATTTTTAGCCTATAATCAGGTCAGGGTGTTGGGCGTCTACTAGGGCTGGGCGGTAATACCGGTATAATGTTGGGCAACGATAAGAAAATGAAATGTCGCGATAGAATATGGGTAAAACGCGCATGCGCAGTGCCTTTGTTTTCATACGCACATGGCGGAAAAAGCATGGCGGAGAATTTTTATTTTTTTATTTTTTTTATTAGTAATATAAACATACAAACAAAATGCACCATATATTACAGATTCAGAGAATAGACATTTCTTACATATTGGCAACTTTCATACATAGTGAAAATAAAATATAAAGATGGGGTCACATAATTTAACAAATTATTAACTCACTAAATCAAAATCTTCCATAAAGGAAACAAAAAAAGCAGCCTTTTTCTTTTTAACTAAAGTCAAAGATTTAACCAACAGGTTGAAGTCGTTTTTCCAGTAAGTTAGTGTTGGTTTAGTCTTAAAAAAGCGACATTTATGTATAAAATGCTTGCACAAGATTAATAACACATTAACACCATAATTAGCTTTCTTTTCTTTCAAAAACACTCCAAACATTATCATATTTAAGGTAAATGGGGTAATTTGAATCCCACTGGAATAAAGCCAGGTATGAAAATCCAACCAAAATATTTGTATAAAATTGCACAAAAAGAATAGATGGTCCAAATCCTCCTCTTCTGTTTCACAAAATACACAATTACCCGTTTCTATTTTGAATCTATCACTAAGGAGTCTATTTGTCGGGTAAATTTTATTCAAAATTTTTAATTGGACTTCTTTCCCTTTAGGAGGGATAGGGAAGGTGATATAATCAGTTCTTATTTTTTCAATTTCTTCCCTTTGGAAATCTTTTAATATGTAATTACGTCTAAGTAAATTTGGAGAATAAAGACTCCTTAATGAAGATCTAAGAAACTTATTGTTGCATTTAACATCACAAAACTGAATACCATCTATATATAATTGCCTTAACTTGGGGGAGATGTCAGAATATATTATATCATTTACAACTATGTTTTTAAGTGACAATGGAATGGATTTTATAACCCGATTAAATTTACTTTTAGAACATTGGATATTAAACTTTTGGCAAAAATCTTGATGTCCTAGAACATGTCCTTCCTCATCTACAAAATGGGCAATTGCCCAAACACCTTTTGATAACCAATCTTGAATAATAATAGATTTTCTGTTCATCAGTATATATCTATTGTTCCAAATTGGGCTATTATGTGGAGTGAAATTATGTTTAAATAACATTTTCCAATAAAGAAGGACCTGTTTATGGAATTCAGAGAGTTTAGCAGGTAGTTTAGTAATTTCAAAGTCACACTTTAGGAGAAAGTCGATACCCCCCAGTGTGTTAAAGCCCTTACTTGGTATAAAAAACCAAATGGAGTGTGGATTATTTAGGAAGGATTTTAACCATTTAAGTTTCAAAACACCATTCATTATATCAAAATCAATTGCGTTTCCACCGCCTTCAATGTATGGTTTAACCAAATCATCTTTAGATATATAATGGCACTTATTCCTCCAAATAAAATTAAAATTCAAGCTATTAATTGTTTTAATAACTTTATTCGATATTGATAAAGAGTAAGCTGGATATATAAATCTAGATAAACTATCCATTTTGGTTAATAATATTCTTCCAAAAATTGTGATGTCTCTTTGTAACCACTTATTTAAGATTGTCTTACATTTGTCAACATTATCTAAAATATTTACTTTTTCTAAGACTTTGTGATCTTTTGAAATTGTGATGCCCAAATATTTTACCTCCTTCTTCACCTTTATATCGTACAGTAATTGTGAATTACACTCCTTTAATGCCAATAATTCACATTTATTTAAATTTAACTTTAAGCCTGAAGCTTTTGAGAATGTAGTGATTATTTGTTTTACCAGGGGAATCTGATGTTCATTTTTTAAGAAAAGAGTAGTGTCATCCGCAAGTTGACTAATTATTAAAGAATTATCCATAATCTCAATTCCGGCAACGCTGCTGTTTTTAATTAGAATTGCGAGCATCTCCACAACCATTATGAACAACAACGGAGAGCTTCCACACCCTTGCCTAATTCCTCTTTTAATGCTAAATCTTTTACCAGTGCCATAGCCTAACGACACAGAGCTATTTATATCATTATACAGTATATCTATTATCTTCCTAAATTTATCCCCAAATCCAAATCGAGTTAGTGTTTCTAAAATAAAAGAATGTTCTACTGAATCGAAAGCTTTATAAAAGTCCAAGAAAAGAATAAAACTGTCATCACTAATCAGATCATTGTAGTCCAGTAAGTCTAAAACCAATCTGATATTATTATGAATATTCCTGTCTTTCAAAAACCCTGATTGTGTCTCACTAATTATACTTGAAACCCCTTGTTTGAGCCTTGTTGCAACTGAGCTAGAGAAAATTTTATAATCTGTATTTAATAAAGTTATGGGCCTTAAGTTATCCAATTGTCGTTTATCTTTGTTTGGTTTAGGAATTAATGTAATTAATCCTTGTTTCATGCTAGACATCAATTCTCCCTTTTCAATACCGGCCAGTATAGCTTTGAATAAAATTTCCCGTAAGTCTTCCCAAAAAAATTGGAAGAAATTAACTGTAAGCCCATCTGGACCAGGGGATTTATTAAGTGCCATTTTCTTAACAGATGCATCTAACTCTTCAATTCTGAAGTCAGATTCACATAATTCCTTAAATGATTCATCAATTTTAGGGATCAGATTATCTATTTGATCAAAAAAGACATCACAATCTGCTTGGGAGAACTGTGAGGAGTATAAATTGGAATAGAATGTATAAGTTTCATTCTCCAAAATTTTAGGGTCGTCACATTCAATGCCATCAATTAACAGAGAAGATATAAAATTTCTTTTCTGTCTGCTCTTTTCTAAATTAAAAAAATATGAAGAATTTCTTTCCCCCTCCTCAATCCACTTGGCCCGTGAACGCACAAAAGCTCCTTCTGCTTTATTTAGGTAGAGCTGATCTAATTTAGTTTGCAACTCCATAAGTTTACTCCTTTCTTGGGTATTTAGATCATCTTTACTACAGCAATAAGT
Organism: Simochromis diagramma; assembly: GCF_900408965.1. Lineage (NCBI taxonomy): Eukaryota > Metazoa > Chordata > Actinopteri > Cichliformes > Cichlidae > Simochromis > Simochromis diagramma. Next base: position 4,426,709 of record NW_024386885.1, read on the forward strand.
AATTTCTTGGAAATTACAGGGGTTTTCCACAGGGGTGTGTACTGAGCCCTCTCCTGTACTCACTCTACACCTACGACTGCACAGCCACTAACAACTCCAACATCATTGTGAAGTTTGCGGACGACACTACAGTGGTGGGTCTTATCACCAATGGTGATGAGATGGCCTACAGGGAGGAGGTCAGCGCCCTGACCCACTGGTGTCAAGACAACCATCTCACCCTCAACGTCGCAAAGACAAAGGAGTTGATAGTGGACTTCCAGAGGTGCAGAGAAGTACACACCCCCATCACCATCAGCGGCGCTGCTGTGGAGAGAGTGAGCAGCTTCCGGTTCCTTGGTGTACATCTGGCTGAGGATCTTACGTGGTCAGTACACACAAACAAAACAGTGAAGAAGGCGCAGCAGCGCCTCTTCTTTCTCAGGAGACTGAAAAGATTCGGCATGAGCCCCCGCATCCTCAGGACCTTCTATCACTGTGCCATTGAGAGCATCCTCACTGGATGCATCACCACCTGGTATGGCAACAGCACCGCCTACAACTGCAAAGCTCTCCAGCGAGTAGTGCGGTGCTCTGAACGGATAATTGGAGGTGAGCTTCCCTCCCTCCAAGACATCTACAGGAAGCGGTGCCTGAGGAAAGCGGGGAGGATCATCAAGGACTCCAGTCACCCCAGCCATAAACTGTTCAGACTGCTTCCATCAGGAAGGAGGTTCTGCAGCATCCGGTCCCGTACCAGCAGACTGAGAGACAGCTTCTTCCACCAGGCCATCAGACTGCTGAACACGTCATAGACACCTCAGCTTCACTACTGGAACTTTAACATTATGCACTCCATACTGTACAGTAATGCCACTGTTTTGCACATGTCTCACTCTGTATATTTTATTTTATATATTTTATTTATTGTTTACTCTATTTAATTTGGAAAATATGTGTACACACACACACACACACACACGTAGAAAAATATTTAGTATACACATCCAGAAATGCATATACTATTATATATTGTACATATATTTATTAGTTTCAGATGTAGCCATTCTTGTATTTTGCTTGTTTACATTATTGTATTTTGCACAACGCTGTTGCTTGTGAAGCTCGCACACAAGAATTTCACTCACATGGGCTGTACCAATGTACTTGCGCATGTGATGTGACAATAAAAGTGATTTGATTTGATTTGATTTGATTTTGAATAATTTACATTCATATTCTCTTTGCTTTTGACTTGTGTTTTTACTGAATTGAATACTAAATTCTCTAATTTTGAATTTAATGAATTCCCATTTACTGATATATCCTACAATTAGATGATCAGCCATAATATCTTTTATAATTTTTTTGACTATGTTGCAGTAGTCTTCATTTTGTAAAAGTTTGGCATTGAACTTCCAATAAGTTCTTTTATTTGATTGTCTAATTTCCGATTCTAAGCACAGTTCAATAAAGCAATGATCAGATAGGGGTGCATTTGACATTACAACTTTTACAGTGTGGCTAAGAATGATGTCACTTCCTAGCCAATAGTCTATTCTAGATTTACAAGCTCCATTTGGTTTAAACCAGGAAAAGCTCTTAATTCCTGGATTTCTTACTCTCCAAATATCTGTCAAGTTGTTATTTATCAAAAAATCTATAATTAGGTTATTTTTTTGTGGTCTACCTGTCCTTGAGGGCCATCTATCAGTCCATTCATCAGGAGTCATATTCCAATCACCACCCATTAAAATGTATTCTGTAGGGTATCGATCTTTAAGTTCAAAAATATTTGAAGTTATATCTTCTAACATAATTTTATTCTGGCTTTCATTATTATATCCATAAACGTTGACTAAAATGAAAAACAAACTTTCAACTCTCATTACAGCAATCAACCAATGACCATTCAAGTCAGTCCGTTGTAGTACAAGATCCCCGGGAAAGTTATTGAATAAAATTGCTACACCCCCCGACCTCGTTGAGCCATGGCTAAACAGGATTTTGCTACCCCATTGGTTTGACCAAAAAGATACATCACTATCAGATGAATGAGTCTCTTGTAAAAAAATACAGTTTGATTTTTTACCTTTGCAGTACAAAAATAAGGCTTTTCTTTTAACAGATTCTCTAACATTTAAAGAACCAAAACAAATGTTAACATTCAACATGAACTATAGACAGAATATCACTCACCACGTGAGAAAAAGAGAAAAGAAAAAAGTACTAAATGCTGAGCTCCTCAGACCGCGAACAAGTTTCCACTATTTCAGTTTTTGTCATTTTTAGTTCTCCTGTCTTTCCTCAACTTTGCGTCCATCAATGAAGGCATGTGGACCACGAAAGTAGGCTCGTTTACCCGCACGTCTTGCTTCCTCCACCAGAGGCCATAGGCGCTGTCGATCTTGTATGTCCTCCTGCGGCAACATCTCTGCGAAGCTGATGCCTTCTTGCTTGCAGGTTGAAGAGTCTTTGGTGCGCCTCCACAATTCTTCTTTAATTTGCCTCTGTGTGAATAGAATAATGATGTTTCTGTTTCTGCCATCAACTCGTTTCCCTAAGCGGTGGACAATATCAACAGCCTCTTCTAAGTTCAAGTCAGGGGCAATCTTCTGAAGCGTTTGCAAAACCTTCACTCTAATGTTTTCGTCTTTGTCTTCCTTCACCCCTTTCAGTTTTAGGCACCACCTCATTTGGTAGCGCTCCTGTTCTCTCACTCTTCTTTTCAAGTCTTCATTTTCTTTAAGCAGCTGTTCATTCGCATTTACCAGTTTAACAACTTTCAGTTTGCAATCGACTATCTCTGCAGCATTAAACTCTACAGCCTTAGCCAAGCTGGCAACCATAGCTGCACTTTATCTGTTTTGTTCCTTGATATCCTCCAGTTGTGCTTCAAATTTTTTGTCAAGTCCCATAATGGCTTCAAAAATAGTTTTATTGGAGATATCATCTTCCTTCTCTGAAGATTTTGTTCTTTTCTCCTCTGGCGGTTGTTTTGAAGGAGTTGGCGGCGCCGAGTCTGCTCCCCGTTCTCGCTTGTTTAAGCCCACGTTGGCAGCTTCAGTGCTAGCATAGCCATGGTCACTAACTTTAGCATGCGACGACGTCTTAACATTGGGGTTTGACGGCACAAATTGCAGCTTTGCATTCTTAATAACCTTTTGGGCATCCATAGTTATAGTTCGAGTGGAAAGAGAATAAAGTTACTTAGTAAATTTTGCGGTCTTTCGGAGCTCCTGAAAAAACACGACTGTTCAAGCCGCCATCTTGGTGCCTCCCCTGAAATTTTCCTGTGTATCGTCAGTGCCTCCTGTCTTTGCTGCGTTTGTTCAGCTGCTGATATCATGAGCTGTATGGGACTGTGCGGTCGGGGTCATTTCATTTTATCTTCAAAAATCTACAAGGTCTTATTGATAAGTACTTCTGTTTTTATTGGATTATTGTATTCATAATGGAAAGTTAGCTTAAAGCTTAGAGCCAGAGAAGCTGATCCAAGGAGCTCGGCAAGAAAAGCGTCTCAACTTCTTTAAGTTTCTTGAAGATGTTTCATCCGAGAAGCTTCTCCAGTTCTGAGACCAAATGGTGGAGAGCCCTAGTGGGAGCGTCAATGACCCACTATTGACCATGTGACTGTGAAAAAGGCTGTGGACCCTGCCCTCTGATCAGTGATGGTTGTTCACAGTGGACGTAGACGACCTATTTTATTTTTACAGTGAGTGGGGGTGATGCCAGAACAACATACCAAATCCAAGATATGTCCTTTAGAATCAGTAGAAAACCCAAAACGTTCCAGGCAGGAGGTAAAATCTCTGGAAAGAGGGATTTTGTCATTGTCCATATGAATATTGGAGTCACAAACAATTATCAGATTTGGAGAAAGTTCAGAGAAGTGAGTGAGAAGAGCAGCAAAGTCATTTAAAAACTCCTCATTTGGCTCAGGTAGCCGATAACCAGTACATATGATGGTGGGGGTAGATCCAGGGAGCTGTAATGCAATGTATTCAAATGAATGGGAGGGAGGGGCAGAGACAGGGAGAACTTTCCTTCCGGTGAATTATTCAATACATTGTTATTGTTAACCCTTTAAATCCCTGTAGAACCGGAACCGCGTAAGCTAGCGCAATAATTTTTTTTGCATATGAAACCGGAGGAGTTGTACTTACATCTTATGCCATCAGCTTGTCCTCGGTCACAGTTTCCTTCCACATATAGCTTTGCAAAAACATCATAAAAAGCACTTGCAGCAACAAAAACATAATATTCCAGAAACACACTTTGCCGATCCGATCAGCTGTTCGTAACACTTCCCACAATGAAAACGACGTCAATGCGAACTCTCTCATGTCCGCCATTTCCTGTCCGAAACTGGAAGTGACGTCATTTTCGCGGAAAATGTAGTTTTTTACTTGTAGGCCTTAAGAGCCTATACTGGTGTTTTTATAAGTCATGTTTGACTCTATACTTTTCTGAATAGTTTCTGGGATGCTTAGAACTCAAATTGCACTGCTGGAAATAGTTTATTTTGATGCACATGCTGTTTTCTTTGCAAATTTGCATCATAGGATTGTTTTTTGTTTTTCCTGCAGTATATAAAAATTGCTGTATCTCCAAAATAAAACTATGAAGACACTCAAAATAAATTTCCTGTTGTTGTAAACTATTTTTTGCAACTTTTTTGTATTTAAAGTTTTGAGGGATAAGCCTCTTAAATTTCCCCAAGTAGAAATATATGTAAAAAAACAAAAACGATTTTCAATTTTTTGTAGTTTATTGCACTTTTTTGTAATTAATGTAATTACTATGGACTTAATGCATACATATTATTAAAATATGGGCTATATCAGTTGTATTGATGTATAGCGACTTGAAATGATCCCAAAAATGGCACTACAGCATATAAAAAAAATAATATAAGCTCTGGCGGACTTGGTTCTATGGTAGGTCTTAAAGGGTTAAATAAGTATCGTCAAATAATCGAGATCTCAATTTCAGTGAAAATAATCGTGATTATCATTTTTGCCATAATTGAGCAGCCCTACTTCATGTTCAACCATGTTTCTGGTGGGTGGTGACGTTTGTACTGATCTTTGAGGGGTGGAGTCAGCAGACTGAAGCCACGCCCACCTGCACTGGAATCAAAAACCATTGTTTTTAGGAGGTGAAATTGCTGACTGAAGTTTGCCATCAGAGCTCTTCTGTACATCTTTTAACACTTTGGGAGGCGAGCAGCTTTTCCTTTTTTCCTCAAACAGTTACTGCAATGTGAAAGTTGGTCCTACAGTTTAAAAACCAATGAAAGATGGTTCTGTTTATAAAGCTGTCACTGGGTAGCTATGCTGGATAGAAAACTAGATTTTTTTTTTTTTATTGGAGGAAAATACACGCATCCTTGTTTGAACCTACAGCGGTTCAATGAACTCGGGGCTGTTGTCATTAAATTGTTAGGATCTGAATGTGACAGATTTAAAGGGAAAACGGCAAGAACACAGAGGACGAGCTGAGGCGCTTCCAGCTGCTGAGCACCAATAACCAGGCACAGTGAGTTTGATGAGTTTGACTCTGCAGGCTGTCTGAAGGTCACACTGAGCCCACGTCACGTAAACTGTACGTACAGAAATACAGTTTAAATGGAGCACAATAAACCTGCAGCAGCTCGACAGGAAACAGCTCAACTTTTAGCGACGTGTGTATAAAATGAACTTCACACACAGTTCGATGTCACGTTTATTTCTGACTTTGCTTTTGTGACAGTTCAGTCTGGTCAGCTCCAGTCTCAGCTGTCTCAAGCTTCCCTCCTCTCGTCTCCCGTCTCGCTAAAAAAGGGGGGAAAGACTGTCATCAGGCCAAACGCCACCAGCAAAAAACAAAGAAAGAAACAAAAAGAGCAACATTTTACAACTTCAACCAGGAATGTCTTAAAGACATAAAGACCTGGATGGCCGCTAACTTTCTGCTTCTTAATTCAGATAAAACTGAGGTTATTGTACTCGGCCCTGAAAATCTTAGAAATATGGTATCTAACCAGATTCTTACTCTGGATGGCATTACCTTGGCCTCCAGTAACGCGGTGAGGAACCTTGGAGTCATTTTTGACCAGGACACGTCCTTCAACGCACATATTAAACAAATATGTCAGACTGCTTTCTTCCATTTGCGCAACATCTCTAAAATTAGAAATATCCTGTCTCAGAGTGACGCTGAAAAACTAGTTCATGCATTTATTACTTCCAGGCTGGACGACTGTAATTCATTATTATCAGGATGTCCAAAAAACTCGCTGAAAAGCCTTCAGCTAATCCAAAATGCTGCAGCAAGAGTCCTGACAGGGACTAGAAAGAGAGAGCAGATTTCTCCTGTTTTGGCTTCCCTTCATTGGCTTCCTGTTAAATCCAGAATTCAAAATCCTGCTCCTCACATACAAGGTCTTAAATAATCAGGCCCCATCTTATCTTAATGACCTTGTAGTACCATATCACCCTATTAGAGCGCTTCGCTCTCGCTCTGCAGGCCTACTTGTTGTTCCTAGAGTATTTAAAAGTAGAATGGGAGGCAGAGCCTTCAGTTTTCAGGCCCCTCTTCTGTGGAACCAGCTTCCAGTTTGGATTCAGGAGACAGACACTATCTCTACTTTTAAGATTAGGCTTAAAACTTTCCTTTTTGCTAAAGCATATAGTTAGGGCTGGACCAGGTGACCCTGAATCCTCCCTTAGTTATGCTGCAATAGACGTAGGCTGCCGGGGATTCCCATGATGCATTGAGTTTTTCCTTTCCAGTCACCTTTCTCACTCACTATGTATTAACAGACCTCTCTGCATTGAATCATATCTGTTATTAACCTCTGTCTCTCTTCCACAGCATGTCTTTATCCTGTCTTCCTTCTCTCACCCCAACCGGTCGCAGCAGATGGCCGCCCCTCCCTGAGCCTGGTTCTGCCGGAGGTTTCTTCCTGTTAAAAGGGAGTTTTTCCTTCCCACTGTCGCCAAAGTGCTTGCTCATAGGGGGTCATATGATTGTTGGGTTTTTCTCTGTATCTATGAAGCGCCTTGAGGCGACTTTTGTTGTGATTTGGCGCTATATAAATAAAATTGAATTGAATTGAATTGAATTGAATTGTGTTCTCACCTGCCGCCCCAGCACCACCCCGTTGAGCTCACTGTGCCGCTCCTCCCCTGCAGCCGAGTCATGGACCACACCTCCGGCACAGTGTGGAAAAACTGCACAAAAATAAAATGTGTCTGGTCTCTATTTCAAAGCTCCCTGCCCATTCCTCCTCCTCCTCCTCCTCCTCCTCCTCCTGACCACCGTCTGCTTCTGAGTCCAGTAGTTCCTGACACCTGTGACCAAACCTTTGTGCCTGCATCAACCTCCGTCTTTGTGGACTTTAAAGAGAGAGGCTGGAGGTTGTGAGATACAGGTGGAGTGTTTGATGCACTGTGAGAATGTGACACACACACACACACACACACACACACACACTTACACTTAAAAATAAAGGCCAGAGGAATGTTAGCGGTGATAATCAGACGGCAGAGATAAACTCGGCCTCCTCAGTCCTGGGAAACAGTGCTTGAGTGCTGGGGTAGCCTCAGCGTCTGTCTGTCAGTGCCACCTGGTATTTGTTGTATATTAAATTGATAAAAACTGTGTGGAAGACTTTACAGGTGCTCTGCTTCATGCTGGGGAATCTGAGGTCAGGACAACATCATCCGGCTTTATCTCGTCCTCGGGCCCTCGCTTCATAAATGTCATAAACATGCTCTTTTAGCTCCTCCCCCTTTGAAACTACCTTCCACTTTGGCCAAATGTCTTCTGACTGGCTGACCACAAAAACAGGCCTGTCCAGCAAGTGGGTGGGGCTTCAGTATGTGAGATGACTATACAAAGACCCTCCCTCTGCATGACCTCATACAGATCAAAGGGTAGAAAATAGTGCCTGAACCCGAGCATTCAGAGCAGCTGGATAATATCAATAACTAAAAAAATTAATATACCATCATTTTGTTGCATATGAATATTTATTCTTTTATTATTGATATTGAAAACTGAAAGTTGTGCTTGGGTTCTTGGTTTCACTGCAGTGTGTGACAATCCGTGTTGGCCAAGTTACTTTGAAAAAGTAATTAATTATAGTTACTAGTTACTTCTGTGAAAAAGTAACTGAGTTAGTAACTGAGTTACAAGATTCTAAAAGTAATTAATTACTTGAAAAGTAACTATTGTGTTACTTTAAAAAACACGTTTAACCCTCTGAGGTCCAGGGTGTAATCGGCCATTTTTAACCACTTCTGATGTTTCCTCCACGTTTCACCTTTAAAACTGTTTCCTTTGCCTTGTTTGGTCTCATCAGCACAGCCTCACGTGTCTGAATCTACAGTCGTGTTTTCATTTTGACAAACTGTGTTAACACAACTGATCTAAAATCAGACAAAAAACATCAAATTCGAGTAGAAAACACAAAACTATCCACAACACTACACACTAACTACACAAGACAGCACATTAACTACACACTCCAAACACGCTAAACGTCACAAATCTCTCACATCTCAAAACTCGCTCTCTCTCTCGCCGTCACTCCTAAATCTTCCCCCTCTTCGTAAACGTCATGTTGCCATATCACTTTTGATTGGTCGACATGGTGCATTTTTCCACCAACACGAACGGGCTGTTTTTTGTTTTGTTTTTTATTTTTAGCTCATAAGCAGAGAGTGCTCGCTGCGCTGTCCTTAGACAGTAAACGTGACCAAACTATTGAGGAAAAAACGCAAGTATATATTGCTTGATTGATTGATTGATTGAAAATACTTTATTCATCTCGAGGGAAATTGGGTTAAGGCTGCCAGCCGTGCCAGCGCCGTCTTACCTGTCCGACCATACATACATTACACAAACATCACATGGGGCTGACAGGTCAGAGAGGCATAACAATGGAAAATGCACAACACGAGAAAAGACGAGGAGAAAAAAGACCCCCCCAGACTGAGCTCCAACGGGGAGATCAGTTTGACAACAGAAAAAACACCTCAGCACAGGAATCATCACATTTCACAACATGGAAGACATGAGCTTTGAAGGCGTTTGGAGGGGGGGGGGGGGGGGGTGTCTGTGTCAGTATACGTGTGTGTGTGTGTGTGTGTGTGTGTGTGTGTGTGTGTGTGTGTGTGCCATGTTCAACCGAGAGAGAGTGTCCCTTCACCCGGTTAAGCAAAAGTCAACAATCTTCGATCAGCGTGGGCGGCCTTGAGGGAGGGACAAAGACAACAATCCTGTTATCATGGAAGAATTTGTTGCCAGCTTCGACCTCGGCAGCCTTCACTGGTGCCAGTGGGATGGCCACATGAGTGAAGATGGTGAACGTTTGGGTTTAGTGCGAACAACTGCATCCAATTTTTACAGTTGGTCTAATGTCCGTCACAGGTCACCAGGTCTCTCAATTCCCGTTCTTCTCCAACATGTTATCCATATTGCTTTCAAAACATTGTCCATCATGCCGGCCAACCTTATGGGATTTTGAACAGCTGTAGCCGCGTCCTGTGCTTCAATAAGCCGGCTCCAATCAGCCAGAACTCCGTTATCGTGGTTCTGAATTGGTAGATGTCGTTCAATGTCCTCCATCGAGAGTGTCGCCAGATTATCATGACTCTGTTTTACGTGGCCTATCAACACAGTTTAAAAACTGGTATATATCACCGTGTTGCTTTGTCTGTAAGTGGTCATGTGATTGGCTTACCACGACTCCCTTACTCTTCCTCAGTCAAACAGCAGCACTCATGCCATTGTTTTGCCCCCTGAGCTCCAGGTGTTGTGCTAGACACTGATCGTCGGGCAGAAAGTGATCGCCGTCCGCGGGAGCGCGCAGCTGCTTAAAGCTGCAGCGCCCAGATTACTCCGTGCAACTGATATAAGGTGCGATAAGCTGAAGACAGCTTCAACCGTCTGTTTGTTGAAAAACAGTAACGCGACCGCACCGCATTATCTTGTTAGTAACGGTGACGGCGTTGCAACGATAGGAATAGTAATTAGTTAGATTACTCGTTACTGAAAAAACTAACGCCGTTATTCCCATCACTGGTGACCATCAACAGTTGTTAGCAGTTAGCTGTTAGTCGTAGTCGAGTGGCCGTTTATTTTACTTGAGTCTTTGAGTCTCTTCCTTCCTAATTATGTCCCTACATCTGTTTCAGGGCTGTCAAACCTCAGTCCTCGAGGGCCAGCATCCTGCTTGTTTTTGAGATATCCCTGCCCAACCTGCTGCTGATTACCTGGATCAGGTGTGCTTTGCCAGTAAGAAGCTACAAAGGCAGGTTAGTTGGAAAACAAGCAGGACAGCGGCCCTTGAGGGCTGGAGTTCGACACCTGTGATCTGTTTTCTTACCACTTTAATTTCACCGTCCTCGTCTCTTCCTCACGCTGTTGTTGGGCTGTGGCCCCTCCTCCTGTGCTGCAGCAGCAGTCGTCTGAGCCTACGAGACCTGGTTGCTGGTTGTTTCTGGTTGTTGTGCTGGCTCAGGCTCAGCTGTCGCACTCACTACTCCCCACCCTACACCAGCCTGCTGACACCTGAGCAAGCAGGTGAGCTTGTTGGTGTCAGACAGGTATGAAGAGAACCGCTCCAAGCCAGATCCTGATACACCAACCCAGCACCTGTTGAGCAGAATGAAAAGATGAGCTCCAACACAGAACAGCAACCGTTGTCACTCTGCATCATCATTTGATGCTCTCAGAGCTGACTCAGTGAGGTCTCAGGGAGGGCCGCAGGCTTCTCTAAGATCTTAGCAGTAAGTGGCAACTTGGAGGTGGGTCTATAACTGCCAATCAGAGGAGGATCCAAATGTTCCTTTTTCAAAAGTGGGTGGATGACACCATTTTTGAAGCAGCTACTTCGCCAGAGGCCAGGAAACGACAGTGAGCACACTGGGGGTGATGCACTGTGGGACATTTTTGATCTGCTGGTGTAGGTAACAGAGATGGTACCACTAAGCTCGCCAACTCAGGTAAAGTTACTGGTGTTGGACAACAGGCTGAACTGGTGTAGGACAGATACAGATAAATAAAATTAACACAGCGCTGGTCCGAAGTAAAAATGTCCTGAGAACAAGGTCCAGAGTGCCCTTTGGCATGAGCTGGGCCAGATACGTGCTGGTAAAAACGAAACGTGTCCATGACTCTCATAAAACTCCCAGCAGAGGTCAGAGCCATCATCAGTATGGATGTTAACATCCCAGCTATCATGAGCCTCAAACAGCACCTGCTCTCACCTGCTCTGAGCAGACACCTGAAAGTTTACCCACAATGCACCAGTGCTGGTTTCTGCTCTCTGATCCATGTCACTGATGCTGAGAGGAGGTCCGAGTTTCTGTAAACTTGCACTGATGCAGCGGAAAATAACAGAAAATGAGACGTGGTTCTGGGAGGGTCAGCTGACCCCCGTGTTTATCTCATGATTGGTCTGCACAGACACCAGAAGCACGGGTTTTACAGTTCACTCCTAAACCTTCATCGTTGAGACTGAACCGCAGCACGAGCGTGTTGCTGCAGGAAATGATCTCGATAATCACAGGAAGTGTTGTTCTGTGAATGCTTAAAGCTGAACTCTGTCCTCATAACCCCGCAGCAAGGGTTTCTATCTGCAGGTGAACCTGCACAGGTGTCAGCCTCAGTCACAAAAAGAATCTCTTTGTAATATTAAGAACTTACAATAAAATCAGAAGTCGTGCGAGGCTCGTCTGCTGTGAGGAACCGTGTTTAAAGGTGTGAGTGTGTCGCTCTCTGGATGCCTCCCTGTGAAGGTTGTGCAGATGTCATGTGTGGGGGTTTGGGGATGGGGGTGGCTGCGAGGCACTTGTCCCAGCATTCCTGCCTCTGTTAGCCGTTAGCGGTTATCTCCCCACGTGTCGGTGGTGACGAGGAGCTGCTGAATGGCCCCGGGCCCTGCAGAGCCTTGTATGGCCATGGCCCGCCAGCAGAAGGACGATAAGCAGCGCGCAGGCAGCTACGCAGCCATGTTTAGTACGGCATGTTTTTCTGTTAAATTTAGAGCAGTTATCGGACTCGGCTCTCCCTCCTGAGCGCACTCTCTTCTCCTGCTGCTGCTGTGTCAGGACCAGAGGTGAGTACCAGCTCAGAGAAGCACCACAGACCGGGTTTATTCTGCGGCAGCTGGGCTTCTTCAGGTCATCGTCACGCCTCTGGGATGGAGTGATGTAATGCAGACGTAGGTGATGCTGTAGGGTAGCTGGTGTAATGTTGTGTGATTTTATAGGGTGTAATGGTGTGGTAATAGTATACAGCAGTACTTTGGCGTGTGAGGATTAGTACTGTTGTTGCTGGTACTTTGTACCACAAGTGAAGGACCAAAAGGACCAAAGCCTGCAGTTCCTCTGACATCCAGCGGAGGCAGCAGTGAGTCAGTCCTCATAGACTGCCATGTTAAACTTCCCATGCTTACAGCCTGATGCACCGATTGGTTGATCTCAGTAGATATTTCCATCCTTCACGCCACCTGTACGGCGGGAGGATGATTTCATAACTCGCCTGTTTAAATCTGACTAAATCGGAGCCAAACAGCTGTTTTTGAACACAGCTGATCTCTGATTGTAGCTCAGGTTCAACTCTCAGAGGGGAGGTCTGTGTGAGGGAGCTGAGACCAGAGAAGTACAGCTCGAGTACTTCTGGATAACTTTGAAGTTTTCACTGTAGCGGTGGTACAATGAGAAACTCCTCCCAGCACTGATTGAAGTGAAGTAAAGGAGACGAGGCTGAGGTAACGGGGTGAATAAAATGCAGTTTGGTCCATAGATCAGTCTGACAAACGGAGGTTTCTTCCTGTTAAAAGGGAGTTTTTTCTTCCCACTGTCACCAAAGTGCTTGCTCATATGGGATCATGTGATTGTTGGGTTTTTCTCTGTATGGATTATTGTAGGGTCGACCTTACAATATAAAGCACCTTGATGCGACTGTTGCTGTGGTTTGGCGCTGTGTAAATCAAACTGAATTGAAGTTTGCAGGAAGCAGAGGAGGACCAAATCAGTTTAAGATGAGACGTGAGGTGTGGACTCACCAAACTCCAGATTCAGTAATCTGACCCCCGTTAAAGAGGAAACGTGAGAGCAGAGCTGCAGGAAACAGCCTGGCTCTGAATGAATTTGTTACACGTGATCTGATTTGCTGATTTCGTGTCCTCTTTGTTAACGTCACCCTGCGGGCGGCAGAGGGAGAGGAGGTGCTGAGGAGAGGACGGCGCTGCTCCGTCGGCTCTGTTGTTATTTCGGTGTTATCATCAGGTGGTGTTTCTGTTCCTCGTCTCCACGCCGTCTGACAGCCTCTCGCTGGTCCTCTGGAGGAGGTTTAGTGTCGGGGTTTCAGCTCTCTGTCAGATGAAAAGTCTTGTGCATTTGTCACCCTTCTGATTTTTCTTCTTTTCAATCGTCCATCAGTGAGTTTGATCTTCACCTGAAACAGTTTGAGCCAAGGTAGGTCTCTGATTTTCTCCTGAGCAATCGTGCTCCAGCGTTTCAGCTGAGCTTGTGTGGCTCTTCGTGTCACAGCAGGTCACAGCATCTCTCCCTGATCTAACTCTGACAGGGATGGTTTGGATTAATCGGTCTACGATTGTTCATTTTCGCACACCCATCCTTGTTTATTTATGTATATATTTTTTTATTATAAATTAGCATTTTTGACCTGGGCGCTGACACGCAGCAGTGTTTGTGATCAGTGTGCGTGAGCTGCAAACTTGGTTGGGTTATTAAAGATCATCGAATCATTTTAAAGATGTCCATTCAAATTTTATCTTTATTTAAAAAGCTTGAATATAAAAGAGACACAAACGAATTTAAAGGACTGTGTCACTTTAGTCATTTTTTGTCACTTGTTTTAACAGTTTGATGTCCTCCAGTAGTAGTTTTTCTCTTTTCCAGCAGGTTTGCGGCTCGCTGGTTGTCATTTTCTCTTCGTAGCTTTGTCTGCTTTTATCACATTTCTGACAGTTTGTGTTGACGTTTTTCTTTCTTCTAAAGTGATTTGCAGTGTTCGTGGTACTTTTCTGTTTCTTTTTATTATATATATATATATATATATATATATATATATATATATATATATTATATTTATTATATTTATTTTATTATATACTTTTGTACCTTTGATTTCCTGTCTCGCTCTCTTGCAACAGGTTAGTTTGCCTTTGTGTAATTAGGCTGCTTTGTGTCTTTTCATAGTCATACTGAGGTGTGAAATGTGACCTTGTAGGAACAACAGCCATGGTTGCTGTTGTCAGCTGTTATTGTAAGAGCAGCCTCTCATTAGACTTCAGTGTTGCTGGTGTAGGGTTGAAATAGGAGGAGCTGCTCTGTGGCTCCGCCCCATCTGCACTATCACATTCACACAAACACTTTTTTTCTACTCAAGTGCTTTCTCTCTAACAGCCACACTCTGAAGAATGCCTCAGAGAGCAACGTGAGGTTCAGTGTCTTGCCCACAGATACCTTGGCATGGAGACAGGAGCAGGGATCAAACTGCCAACCTTTTGATTAGTACACAGCAAATCCAGCATGTCCAAATTAACACTGTCGGATTTGATTTCAACACTATTAAAGTGTCTATATGGGTCCACACCAGAGAGTGTTAATTTAACTCTTTTTGGAGAGTTGGTACGTTAACTCTGATTTAGTGTTAAACACCAAATCTGTCTGGAGTTGATAATTTAACACTTGGTGTTAAGAGTTTATATATTAACTCTCAAAGAGTATTTTAGTTTAACTACGTAAGAGTTATCTTCTAATTCATTCTAAAAAGCGGGAATTTTACTGTTCTGAACTTCTAGAAATTTCTTTTGGAAATAAACATTTACTAAAAAGATGCAATGGTTTTTGAAAAACATTTATTCTGAACTGTGCACCACAATTTCAAAACATTTTCTGAAAGATGTAACAGTGTACATGTTCTCACTTTCATTAGAATGTTGTTTATCAAAAGGTCTGACATGGTAAATGCAAATAACAGCATTCTCATCACTTATTTCTTCAATACAATATGCATGTCCTTCATTCATCCCTTTGTGGAACTTCAATGCACTTCTGCTCTCCCCCATATTCCATCTTCACAAGCATATCCTGTGCGGAGATTGAAAAAAAATTAGTTGACACTAATTAATGGCACAAATAATCCAGTAATCAATTGCAGCACAGTAAAAAAAAAAGGAATCCTCTTTGAGCCATTACTTGTGTAAAGTATTTTCCCAAAGAAAGACAAAGGCAACAGGTAATACTGAACTAAATGTAAAACCTCAACCTTTTTCATTTTTACCTAAACCGTGTGCACAAAACTCTGGAGGGATCTATGCTAACGTAGAATCCAGTCAGGACGCCTGCTACTGCTGTTTGCTCGTTTTTTTTTTATGGGCGATCGTTTTAGGGCTTCAAGCAGCACCATTATACCAACATTTCACATTCTAGACATTGTTTTAGGTGTATTTGACCAAAAGTTTGACTGAAAATTCACATGCAAGCTTTTTTCAAGGCTGTGGTATTTGCCCGCAAACAATACCTTTCAGCTTGCTAAAACAGAATATTATGCTATCAGCGAGCAACATGGCTAATGCCTTTCACACAGCTTTGTCTCAACTCCAAAGAGCCACAGAAGTAAAAGCTCATAATAATAATGGAAACAATCTTTGAAAAAATGACTTACCAAGCATGGCAAACAACTCAAATATGTAGAGCAAAATGTTCTGAAACGGCTTCACTTCAGCTTCGATTGGAGCCGTGCTGGGGGCGGAGTCTGTGAATTTACTCTATTGGTGGTTAAAAGAATGTGACTCTACTTAGAGTAAAATTAACTCTACTTTTGCAAGAAGACTATTAACACCAAAACATTTAACACTTTTGAATTTGCTGTGTAGCTGACCTGATCTATTCAATTCAAATCACAACAACAGTCGCCTCAAGGTGCTTGATGTTGTAAGGTAGACCCTACAATAATACATACAGAGAAAAACCCAACAATCATATGACCCCCTATGAGCAAGCACTTTGGCGACAGTGGGAAGGTCACCTGGTCCAGCCCTAACTATATGCTTTAGCAAAAAGGAAAGTTTGAAGCCTAATCTTGAAAGTAGAGATAGTGTCTGTCTCCTGAATCCAAACTGGAAGCTGGTTCCACAGAAGAGGGGCCTGAAAACTGAAGGCTCTGCCTCCCATTCTACTTTTAAATACTCTAGGAACAACAAGTAGGCCTGCAGAGCGAGAGCGAAGTGCTCTAATAGGGTGATATGGTACTACAAGGTCATTAAGATAAGATGGGGCCTGATTATTTAAGGCCTTGTATGTGAGGAGCAGGATTTTGAATTCTGGATTTAACAGGAAGCCAAAACAGGAGAAATCTGCTCTCTCTCCCTGTCAGTACTAGAAGGAGAGAGCAGATTTCTGAGCTACAGCCACCCCATAAGATACACCAATAATATTGTTGAGCCTGCCGGAAGCATTTCATGTTTCACAAACCAAGCCCATCTCATGAGAACATGACTCATGTGTGGGTCAGGACAGACTTTAGCTTTCATACAGATGAGAGGACAGACTCTCCTTTTTTCACTGAAGCACTGCTGCTGCCAGTTTCACAGCCACTTTTATAAGTAGAGGTAGTTTGAATGTGGAACAAGGCTTCAGCTCCAGCTCGGTTTTAAACATAATTAGGGAGAAACCAGAATACTGAGCACTCTCTCTGTATCTTACAGGTTTAAGGGAGCTGAAGCACCATGAGCCCAGCCAGGACCATGGCGATGTTCTTCACCTATAAGCTGATTTTCTTTCTGACCGTCATCTCAACTGAGTTTCCATATTCAGCAGCAGCGGGCTCTACTCTGACTCTCACCTCCAACCAGACAGCCACCAACCACAGCAAATGTGGTGGAAGCACCAACTGCATAGAGGGCGTTATCCTTCCTATGTGGAAGCCAGAAAACCCAGCCTTCACTGACCGCCTCGCCAGAGCAACCATATACTTCGTGGGGTTAGCGTACATGTTCTTAGGGGTCTCCATCATCGCTGATCGCTTCATGGCATCCATCGAAGTCATCACCTCCCAGGAGAGACGGATCACCATCAAGAAACCAAACGGTGAGAAGATCACGACGACTGTACGCATCTGGAATGAGACAGTGTCCAACCTGACCCTGATGGCACTGGGTTCATCCGCCCCAGAGATCCTCCTCTCAGTGGTGGAGGTTTGTGGGCACAACTTCAATGCCGGGGAGCTCGGTCCCAACACGATCGTAGGAAGTGCCGCTTTCAACATGTTCGTCATCATCGGGCTGTGTGTGTCTGTCATTCCTGAAGGAGAGACCAGAAAAGTGAAGCACTT
>NW_024386885.1:4449048-4529052 GCF_900408965.1 Simochromis diagramma
AGGTGATAAAGCGATAGATCGTTCAGCCCAATTCTACTTTTTCTGGATAATCCATCATACAAAATGTAATCAAATGGAAAAGTCTCTTTTTAAAACTTGTTTTATTAGTTTTAATCTTTTAACTTTATGCATCAAGCAAAAATTAAATTATCTGCAACATTCTCTGACTTGAATAAATGAGTTTAACATTTAAACCTATTTTCTGCACATTCCAGCACATAAAATAAAATAATTTTTGTGTTTACACTCAGTCTTTCAAATAGATGCAAGTAAAACACAGCAGAAAATAAATAAAGTCAAAGACTCAGCGGTCCTGTTGCTCTATTTTCACCTGTAAAGCAGGAGTGGGGTAGGCGGAGGTTTACCCTGGTGCAGGTGTGCCGTGGTCAGTGGAAGAATCCGCGAGTTTCTCTGTGAGTTTCCCATTACGTCGTAGCTACTCGGTGCTTGTTCGGAGGTTTAGGGGGTTTTTTCGCTGTAAAAAGAAGTTTTCTTCCCACGCACAGCGGACACTAATGTTTTTGTCACTTTTTATGGAATTAAACTCAAAGTAAGGTCAGTACTTCCACGCTTTAAACGCTGCACGCTCATACTCTCTCCCACACTGGATATATGATCCATTGTTGATCTGCACACAGCTGTTGTCACTAACGTCGCACTCGCTTACGTCACTGTCGTGAGACATTCTCGCAAAACAATCACGGTTTTAGTAACGCAGTAACGCAGCGTTCCTACGGGAACGTAACGGTAATCTAATTACCGTTTTTGCAATAGTAATCCCTTACTTTACTCGTTACCTGAAAAAAGTAATCAGATTACAGTTACTGCCCATCTCTGCTCCTGATTGGGTGGGCTCAGTGAAACTAGGCCTTCTGTCATTGGCCAGACTCTCCTGTAATTATAAAACATAAAGTTTCAGTTAATTCACAGAAAAAGCTTTTTTCTCATTAAGGACGTTTGTGAAATAAATAAAAATCTGACGTTTGTGTCGTAGACAGCAAAACAACTTTCAGTGTTTTCTGTCACGTTGGTGCAGCGTGAATGAGCATGGCAGGAAATGTATTCAAATACAGCCAACAATTTATGCCCTCCTTCACATTTTCCAAAGCCATCCAGGGGGCCCGATTGTGGCCCCCGGGCTTTATGTTTGACAGCCCTGGTGTAAGGTGTCTGTCGCTGCCAGTCAAAGCAGTCTGCGACATCATGGCGGTGTGTGGTCGGATGCCGGATCAGTGAAAGTGTGATGATTTGAAACGTAACAGCTGCTGCAGGTGTGCACACCTGCATCCTGCATGGCAGCGGCTCGCTGGGGGGCTGCCTGCAGCTGCCTGCTGCACGGATGCTGGATGTTCGCTTGTGTTTCCATCTTTTCTCAGGCGGCTGGAGGTGTGGGGGATTTTCAGTGTGTCAGATGTCTTCTGTCTGCTGTGTGGAGCAGATAAACACCACGCTGCTCTCTTCCTTATTAGGCCAGCCCGCGTTCAGGCAGCAGCACCTCGTCCCTGCTCTTCGTCGCAGCATCAGCCCATAAAGCAGACACATCACTGCAGCTTGTTCCTGTCACGGCCGACGACGGGGGAGGTCGCTGCTGGCCGGCGGCCACGTCTGCAGACTCGGTGTACTTTTTATCTCGTTTCTCCTTCCTCCACAGAAACCCTCTGCAGTGATAAAAAGCTGACTTACGTAGAGGTTATATGTAATCTCTGATTTTTATAGAGGCAGTAAATCACACAGACCTCTGCAGCTCGGAGAGCGTTTCCATTTGTAGCTCCTCGGTGCATTCACGCTCTGTCACTGCAACGAAGCAGCTTTCAAGATTTTACAACCCAGATGCACAAAACTCAGGATGCTTATTTTATTTACAATAAAACACAGACAACGAATCAAAGCTTTAAACTGACAACATTTTCCATTGTTAGAAAAATATGAGGTCATTTTGAATTTCATGGCAACAACTTTAAAAAAATTCTGCAAAAAGAGAAACAGGTGAAGGAAGAGGACGCGCGATCACAGCATCAAACCGCCGTCTTAGAGAGGCAGAGGGTCGCCGACCTGCGAAGTCAGCATCTGTGAGCAGCTCAGCGTGTCTTCCATACATACAAGTTACAGCTCCAAAGCTCCTTTAAAACTGATCTGAGGTCAGACCCAACCAAACATCAGCCTGCAGCTCTGATGGGGGCGTGTCAGTGCCTGTGCACCTCGTGATGGAGCAAGACGATGCTAAACCCGCAGTTTAGATTTGCTGTCCTGCTTTAAAACTGATCTCAGAACAGCTCATTTTGTCAGCTTTAACGTGTGATGTGTTTCTGTGTTTGATAAAATGAGTTTATGAGCTTCTGTTTTCAGTCCTGTTTACACAGAGACCTCACATTTACACAGTTAACATCTGAGGACGCGCCGTGGACGTCCGAGTCTCTGCGCGTTCTTTGGTTTAAGGCAAAGCTGTGAGTGTGGTTGTAGCTTTACGGCAGAGAGTCTCGGCCAGGCGGGTTCAGTTAGTGCAGAAACACCTGCAGTGTCCACGTTTCTCCCGTCCTTTCCTGTCCAGCTGCCCTTCCAGCTGTTTCCTTCTGATGGGACTTTTTAGAGTCTTGTGTTCCTGCTATAGAGGAACACAAGGTGCTCCTCTGGTGCTGTGAGATTTACCTCCACCTGAGAGTCACCTGGGCACTCCTTCCATGGTAACATGGTCGATCTGTAACCAGCACTAAATATACTCGAGGTGGAAACAAACAGACGAGTATTAAAATGAGCAGCAGTAACTGTAATCTGCATTATCAGGTTCTTTAAAGATGACTTAAAAGTTAAATAATAATGAATCGGCACAAAGTGAGATCTAAGTCATCCTCGCTGATCCCAAACAACCTTCTGTTTTTGCAGATAAGTTTGATGATGATTTACACTTTACTGGTTCAGGTTTAAATCAGCTCTTTTGTCTGTGAGTTCTTTGGTTCTTTTATTGCTTTTATTTTATTTACAGATTCTTTGGATGAATAAAACTGAAACTCAAACATCCACAAAGCTGAAAGTTTCCTGAAACTGTGACACCAAACAAACCGTGTCCTCGGATCACTGAGAAAGCCCCAAAGCATCAATCTGCTCACATTAAATAAACATGGGAGTGGATGCAGTTTCCATTCACACACACACACGGCCTGCTGTAGCCTCCAGCTCCGCCTCCAACACCGAACAAACAAACTGTGTCATCATGAGATCTCCTCGCCGTCCTCTCGTCTTCTCTGTGTTTCACATGAAATTCAGAAATGACTGGCTCTCTTCTGTGCGTCCTCACACTCCTAACTCTGCTGCCTCACCTGAACAACTCAGATTTGATTTCCTGGAGTCATAAATATTAAGCATAGTACTGGGATGGTTTAGGGTTGGAGCTCAGAGAGCTGCGCACATAACGTTCGTACGAAGCGGTGCTGGCGAACAGAAACACGAGGTCACGCGGTGTGTGTGTGTGTAAATGTCAGCGGCGTCTCCCTCTGCCCGCCCTGTTTCTCCTTTTGTCGTGTCTCGGGCTTCTGCACGCTTCTCCTTCTGCAAACTCTCTTTCTGGCTTTTCTCTGTTTCAGCAAAACCATTCGGATAAATATAATCGATGACGAAGAGTACGAGAAGAACAAGAACTTCTTCCTGGAGATCGGAGAGCCTCGGCTGCTGGAGATGAGTGAGAGGAAAGGTGGGGGGGGTGTCGCCTTCCTGTACCCTGACCCCTTCTATATCACTGATAACCTTTGACCTCAGTCAGCCCTGTTGATGTGGTGTTTAATGTCATAACGAGCGCGGGGAAGTTTGAGTTGAGCTCATCCTTTAATAATCTGAGCTAATCATGTTTTTGCATCCCAGCAGGCAGACGAGGTGTCTGTGTTTGTGTGTGTGTGAACTAATGCATGACCCTTGACCTCTGACCCCCTCCCCCCACAGGAAGATCATAGCCATTAAAATAATCGATCACGAGGAGTATGATAAGAATGCCAGCTTCTACGTAGAGCTGCAGGAGCCGTACTGGAACAGGAGGAGATGGACAGGTGTGGACGGGCACCTTAACCTCTGACGACCTCTGACCTGTCCTCCTTTGCCTGTCTTTGTGGAGTTTGTCTTTGCTGCTGTCACTCCTTTGCCCTCAGCTGGCGTCCTATTGGTCCAGACTGAATTATCAGTGCTGAGAGGTGCTAGGACAGTTTGAGTCAACTTTATCGATATATAAGGCGACAACAAAATCAATGCGTTGATTCTTTTCTCCGGGTTCATAGAAATCTTCACACAGTATTGTTGCCGTTCACTCAGACGTTTATGGCGAACACCCGGTGTCGCTTTTTCTTCTCGTCGGGTTTGTGATGTGAAGGCACGTGTAACCAGGTCACCTGTGGCGTTTAACAGCTCTTGGATGGCCCCGCCCCTCCCTGAGCCTGGTTCTGCTGGAGGTTTCTTCCTGTTCAAAGGGAGTTTTTCCTTCCCACTGTCGCCAAAGTGCTGCTCATAGGGGGTCATATGATTGTTGGGGTTTCATTGCAGGGTCTTTAACTTGAGGCGACTGCTGTGGCGATTTGTGATTTTTAAATAAACTCATTTGGACTGAATTGAATAACATGAACAAATAATGGAAATAATTTTCATGTGATTAAATTGCTTTATTTTAGCATTATGCAATGCTGTTATTATAACTTAATGGAGTTGGATTAACGTATTTACTGCAGTTGAGTCTTAGGCTACGTTCACTCTGCAGGTCTTGATGCTCAATTCCGATTTTTTGATCAAATAAGATTTTTTTGTCTGCTCGTTCACACTACAAATAAAATGCGACAGCAAACGCGCTCTAGTGTGAACGCTCAAAGCGGCCGCATGCGCAAAAGAAGACGTCACACACAACGCGCTCTGTTTAGACCCAGAGCAACAGTATTGTTTGACTGATGGCCCTTAATATAAAGACTTCGGACTTTACGTTTCCCAATTTTTGCTTTAAGTTATTTTGTTATTTACATATTAATGTAAATAACCTAATAATGATCCTTATTGCTGTTTTAGAGGAGCGCTGCTTCAAAGGATAGCTGCAGATTTCTGTCAGAATCTGCAGATTATACAGAACAAAGAAAATGTTCACGTTGTCTTCCCAACAGTTTCACTAACATCTACACTGGATAGCCAGGAAGCGTTCACGATGTCTTCTGGGGCGCTGATAATTGGCGTCTGTCTCGTGTCAGTGACGTAAAAGACGGATTTAATGCGACATGACCATCACACAGCAGTCGCTTTCTAAAACATCGGATATGTGTCGGATTCAGCACCACATACGAAAGTGACCCAGATCGGATTTGAAAATATCCGATTTGTGCCGTTCACACTGTCACACCATGATTTGATGTGCTTTCGCCTGCAGTGTGAACGTAGCCTAACTTAATTTATTTAAGTTGATCCAACCCATGAAAATGATGTTAAATGCCTAAATGCCGAAAAAAATGCCTAATGCTGATAGAAAGCCATTTATTAATGTGGAAATCCTTTTCATTAAGTTCATTTAAAGACTTAATTTTTTAGAGTGTTCAACAAATTCTAGACCAGGGGTGTCCAACTCCAGGCCTCGAGGGCCACTTAATGTAAAAACACTTACCATGGTTACCGGGGCCTATCCGGACGTGATAGGGCGAGAGGCGGGGCAAACCCTGGATAGGTCACCATTCTGTCGCAGGGCTAACACAGAGAGACAGACAACCATTTGCACTCACAGGTAATTTAGAAACACCAACTAACCTAACTTTCCAATTGTGGGAGGAAGTCAGAGTACCCACTGCAAACTCGGCCAGATTGTGGATTTGACCACAGGACCTTCTTGCTGTGAGGCAACAGTGGTAACCGCTGTGCCACTGAGCTGTCAATCCAGGCTTAAAAACAGCAGGAAGGTTCTGATCACAAGGCTCGATACACAACTTTCTGCACGTTTTTGTCTCTGACAGGTTAAACCACAATAAAGAGCGATAGCATACACGTCGTCTGTGTGGTCATCTGCCTCTTATAACTCCAGTGATTTTCCCGTGGTCTCAAATCTTGTGTAATTATGGTCACCACAGAAACAGGAAGTTATTTTGTTCAGATTACCAGTTTGAATCTTTTAAACGTAACAACCGCCCACTTTCATTTCCCTGAGTGTACTGAGGCAGCCTGGGTGTTTCACTGGGTTTTCAGGTGGTTTTTGTGGAGTTTGTGTCTTCGCCCAGTTCGCCTCACTAGAACATGCTAGTTCGTCTTATCTTAGTCCCGGAGAGGCTAGGAGAGAGATTCTCGCTTCCTTGTTGGTCCAGGTGTGGACAGATGCGGATGTGTCCGGTCGAGCTGTGATGCTGGCAGGTTGGGGAGGACGGGTCAGGTCCATTCAGGCTGGACTCTCATATGAAACCTGCACGTGTCCATGTTAATCACACACTTTAAATTTGTGTTAGATGTAACAGTAAACTAACAGCTGACCACCGCTCGAACCGTCGTTGGCGTCACGTTTGTCACGCGTTAGTTCAGCAGCATGAAGTTCAGATTGAGGACAGGTGTGTCAAACAGAGACCTTCTGATGTCACTTCTGCTTCATGTCTCTCTCGTCTCTTTCTTCTCTTCAGCTGTGTTGCTTCAGGAAGTCGGTAAGCCGCTTTCTTTGTCCCCTTCCTGTCTGCAAACCGTTTATGTGTGTCGCTTTCATGATTTCTAAGAATTGCCACAAAACCAAATGACTAACTCTGACTTCCTGTTTCGTACTTGCTGTCCTTTCAGGTGGATTCGTTAAGACAGGTAGGTGAAAGCCAGCAGTGAGACAATATCTGACATGTGAGCATTCACTGTATGTGTGTGTTAATTTGTGCTTTTTGTGACTTTTTGATAGACAAACAGCTGTATGGTAAGATACCTGTCAGTGGTGTATATGTTGGCTTTCAAAGTGTGTCAACACTTAAAGCAACGTGTACAATGGTAGCGGCGTCTTGTAAGCTCTTCACGTGACTCTCATTCATCACCTTTAAACGACGGGCGCCTGAGACGAAGCCCCGAATCTCAGATTTACAAACAGACCAAAGCCCGTTCCCGCTGCTCCACCAGGCCCGAGAAGCATTTGTGTTTCACTGTGGTCACCAACGTGCGACGGGTGATTGGCATATCCCGCGTAGAGCTGGTCATGTGACTGCATGCGTCCTGAACGCCGCCACAGAGTGGACCTAGCTACAGCGGCTTGCAAAAGTATTCGGCCCCCTTGAACTTTTCCACATTTTGTCACATTACAGCCACAAACATGAATCAATGTTATTGGAATTCCACGTGAAAGACCAACACAAAGTGGTGCACACGTGAGAAGTGGAACGGAAATCATACATGACTCCAGACATTTTTTACAAATAAATAACTGAAAAGTGGCTACAGAATTGGAGTCCATCTTTTACGTACAGGCTATGCTCAGCATTTGAAATGCCCTGACCCGTTCTGTGCGTCATCATGATCACAGATGAAACAGCACCAGCGCACCTCTTGTTATGTTTTCTTTCAGGGCATCACGCAGGGGAAGAAGCTCAGGGTAATTTAAACATGGCGTCCATCGGCACGCTGCAACACCATCGTTCCTGTTATTTCGCCGAGCCACAGAGCGTCTCAACTTTAATGAAGTTGGTGGAAATAGAAGAGAAATTATAGTAAATAACATTTTAAGTCAAACACATCAGCAAGTATTTAAAAAATCATCATCCCAAAGCAGCTGGAAGAGCAGGTGTGACTGTCAGGCCGGCTGTTTCCAGACTTCCGGCTGAGCGTGAAACATGCTCTCAGTGCAGAACGAGCAGTTTCCTGATGCAAAGCGATGTTTTGGTCCAATCACAAGCTTTCCCTGAACCTAACCATGCAGGTTTTTAGTTCCTGAAGCTAATGAGTGAGGGATAACAGGAGAAACCCGATGTCAGGACTTATCTTTCACATAAGGATTAGACACAGGCAGCGTCAGACACAGTGGGATGAGAGGGCAATGGCTGTTTGCTAAATGAGAGCCTGTCTTTGGTATTGTGTCCTAGCTGAGACACAATACAGATGAAAACATCTGGAAAGACATTCATTCAGTTCTGTGAAGGCGTGACCTCCGTGGTTCCTGCAGGAACGATCCCATTCAGCTTTCCCTCAAACAGCGATCCTCTCTGGGGTCATTTACACTCATCCGCCTCAAACTCCCAGAGTTCATTTCACCATCCAATCGCCAAGCTTGAAATTCTGTGACGTGAGCTCCCGACAACTTCAGGCTCCGTCTCTGTGTCAGTCTGAACCATCAGCTGCTTCTCCAAGGCAGCGATGACAGACGTTTAAAGAAGGAC
Organism: Simochromis diagramma; assembly: GCF_900408965.1. NCBI lineage: Eukaryota > Metazoa > Chordata > Actinopteri > Cichliformes > Cichlidae > Simochromis > Simochromis diagramma. The sequence goes on from NW_024386885.1 coordinate 4,457,379, forward strand.
TTAAACCTGGGAGATGATGGGAAACCTGCAGGAAACGGCGGCTTCGCACCTCACCACTTTGACAACACGTGTGCTCCTCACAGCTTGTGATTGGCAGAAATTTCTCTAAGATCCATTAACCTTTGATCAAACGCTTCCCTGAGGAACCTTCAGAGTGTCCAACATGAAATCTGAGCAGAAACTGTCTCAGACTCGCTCACAGCAAAACCTGGCCTTCGAATTTCTAACTACTGTAGTTACTTCTAGTTACCGTAACAACCCAAAAACCTCGCTGCCATTAACTAACCTTGTGACTCCGCCCTCTTATCTAAATATGGTCACACAAAAACCAATCAGGCGGCCATCAGGTGGACGCCTCAGATCTGCGGCTGATGCTGATGTCACCATTTCTACAGTGTACAGACAACACGTGATCTTTAGAGCCTGTTATTGTGCCAAAAAAAAATCACCTGTTTTGAGCCAATCAGTGAAGAGAAGACTCTTTCTTGACTAGGAAACATCTGGAGGTTTCCAGAAGCCTTAAAATTGTGAGCCAAAGAAGGTTATTTCTAACCAAACTGAGCATGCTCAGATATGCACAAACAGGTCCTCAGCGCTCTGAGATGCTGAACCGTCAGTGTGATCATTAATGTGAATGTTTGAAGGTAAGACCTTCAGAATAAAAGAGGGATCATTTAATCAGACTCTCTGCAGGTTCTCACAAACGTTTACTAAAAAAGTCTTAAACAGCATTAAATTAAATCTCAGACTCAATTCAATTTTATTTATATAGCGCCAAATCACAACAAAAGTCACCTCAAGGCGCTTCATAGATACAGAGAAAAACCCAACAATCATATGACCCCCTATGAGCAGCACTTTGGCGACAGTGGGAAGGAAAAACTCCCTTTAACAGGAAGAAACCTCCGGCAGAACCAGGCTCAGGGAGGTCATTTTATTACTGTTATTATTATTTCAGTTCAGAGAGCAGCACAGCTCATCAATATTTTTAAAAACATCAAATAATACTGCCGTCAGCAGACAGGATTTGTTTTCACTCCTCGCTGCTTCCTGTTAGCATCACATGACCTCTGTAACTGTCCGTTAGTCTAACGCTCAACCCTCCACCTGAATGCCCACCTGAGGAGGAGCTGCAGGTGTAAGCGTCAGTGTTCTGCTCGTGTAAGCAGAGTGGGTGTAACCCCGCCCCCCGGCATGTGCTGATGGTAAAGCACACCCTTTATATTGCTCAGCACAGCCAGCCTAGGCGAACACTGCTACTATGCTAGCCCCGTGGTGCGATCATAGACTGTGTACAAAAGAAGTAAGCCTGTCACTGTTCACGTGCTCACAGCTGCAAAATGCTGTTTGTGGACCGAGCGCACAGTTACCATCCAGTAAAATTAAGTCTCCACATCTCCCACATGAGCCGAGGTAAAGAGACATCAAGCTAACCTTTTAACTAACCTGCACTGGTTGAATGATAACTAACCTTCGTTAATGAAAAGCATCACAGGAACATAAATCCAGATTGAACAGCAAACACACACGTTTCATCCCGATTTTTGAAGTCTATTACTAAACAAAAACACCTCTGACATTTCACAGACTTACAGATTCTGTCCCTCTGAACAGACGCACATTAAACACACAAGCCGTCAGCTTGGTGCTGGATACTGGCTGTGATGATTCAGCCATGTTCTGGTTTCAGTTTCTGTTCACCTGTTCAGGCAGAGACATCTACAGGAAGGTCCAGGGACGAGAGCACCCCGTCCCCTCCAACATCATCAGCATCGCAGGTTTGCCCATCATCTATCTTTTACTGTGCTAACTTTTATCACAGTGTCAAACGAACCATTATGATCATTTATTTTCGTAGCTCTGATCAGGACAGGCACCGCTCATATGTACACGGGTATCAATGAGAGCTGAGCTTTGAGAAAACTTGTGTTATTGATTGTGGGCTTTTGACTGGCCAACATTTCTTCACTGTCAGGGTTTAGACGTCTTCTTGGGAAATCTTTAGTGAGAACTGAGAGCATTTCAACCATCTCTCTCAAAAAACGACTCAACCCCATTAGAAATAAAGTGACAGATATTGGCTTCTGTATCAAGAATAGGCATATTTATAAATAGCTGCTCTCTCACATAATAAGGTAAATGAATCTTAATATTTTTGTTGACTCTACAACCTAATGTTTCCTCTCTGATTCAGAGGACGGGGCTGAGGAGCCTTTGACAAAGAAAGAAGAAGAAGAGCGGAGGATTGCAGAGATGGGCAGGCCAATGCTGGGCGAACACGTCAAACTGGAGGTGATCATCGAGGAGTCGTATGAGTTCAAGGTAGGAGACGTTTCTCTTGGGTTAGTGTGAAATATGTAAGCCCCTTTCAGACGAAACTGTTCTGAGGAGCTCTGATGGCCACTATGCATCAGAGAGCACCAAGAGATCAACCAGGACTTTGTTGTTTGTACCACTAACAAAACAACAAAATCCTCAAATGTTCAGCGCTAACTGTTTTTAACATAACTAATTGAAAGAGAGTACCATGACCCCAAAAACTGAATCCTAAGGACTTTCCCACATAGTTCCTGCAATGTGGGCACACATAAAAAAGGAGACTTCCTCTAACAGTGATTAGAAAAAGGTCCTTTAGTCTGAACTAGCCTGACGAGTCGGATCTAAAGGACACTCCAAAACTCTCTCATAGATTAACGGATAGTTCAGAAATCCACCTGCCAACATCAAGGAAGTCCAATCCCTACACTGTCTTTACATTTTATACATCGCTCCTACCACATAGCATGTTGGACTGTGACCTGAAAGACTAGTATGTTGACTTTGTTCCCTTTGAATCGAGTCGAGCTGATGGCTTTACCTTCAGAGTTACTGAACGGACATTTAGTTGCATCATTAAACCAGGAGGAACCTGAATAGCTGGAGCATCTGGCATTTCTAGCCTTTTATGTGGGATTTTCATCAGTATGTCCTACATAAATGGCTAAATGGTCAAATGCATATAAGAGATTTTCTTTGAAACCTAATGGCGTCTGGTTTGTGAAGCTATACTTGTTAAGTTTAAGGTTCTGCACCCTGATCCGACACTGTTCACCTGCAACATTGTAGCTAGTGGTGAGTCAGCAAAACGAAGACTTCTTGATGTCTGCTTGAAGCGTCTTTAGGCCCTTAAAGGCAGAATATGCTGCTTTGACCGCTGAACAGTGGAGAAACATTCAGAGCTGGAGTTTTATGTCAGATGCAGATGTTCACCACATTCAGACTGGTCTAAAAACAGTCCTTAGCCTGAAAGAGTCTGTAATAGAAAGGCACAAGTCGGACTGAGCCTAAAATGATCACGATGGGTTCTGGGTCCTGCTTCCTGTCCGCTCTTCCCTTGCATGATGCTCACAGAAACTGAAGAATTTCCGATAGTGAGAGAACATCTGAAGCAGGCTTTCATCAGCTATCTTCTACACGTCAGGCAGTGCGACAGTTTCAGACTGAACTTCAGATGCTGTCATCGTCTGAAATGAACGCTGAGAATTCAGCATCAGATAGAAAAAGCTAAAGTAAGGTGGCTGATTTTCAAAATGGTCAGCAGGGCAGTGAAGCTGACATTAGATGTTTCCTGGATGTGTTTCAGAGTACAGTAGATAAACTCATTAAGAAGACCAACCTGGCTCTGCTGATTGGGACCAACAGCTGGAGGGAGCAGTTTGTGGAGGCCATCACGGTCAGCTCAGGTATGAACTAACTCTAACTGTCCTTCTTCAGGTATGAAAACCAACATTAATATAAGCCCTGATTAAGGGCTACCAGTCTGTACCCAAGCCAAGCTTTAAAACTGATTCCTGGCTCTGCTCTCCTCAGGCGATGATGATGAATGTGGAGAGGAGAAGCTGCCCTCTTGTTTTGACTACGTCATGCACTTCCTCACCATTTTTTGGAAGCTTCTGTTCGCCTTCGTTCCTCCTACAGACTACTGGAATGGTTGGGCCTGTTTTGTTGTCTCCATCACTGTCATAGGCATGTTGACGGCAGTGATCGGAGACCTGGCGTCGCATTTCGGCTGCACCGTGGGCCTCAAAGACTCAGTCACCGCTGTGGTGTTCGTCGCTTTGGGCACTTCTGTACCAGGTCTAACACAAACATCTCGTTTTCTTTACTAGGACTTTCAGTCCTTCAGATTTTGTCCAAGGCAAATCCTAATAAAAACATTACAGCAAACAAACAACAGCACATTAAATCAGAACTATCTGTATGAAAACCCAAAAGGTTCTGATTCTGTTCATCTGGACGTTTTCAGTGGGAGAAACATTTCATCATCATCAGGTGACTCCTTCAGTCTCAGGTTTCCAATCTTATAAACAGGACATTTGCATAATGACTGAAACCAGCCCACCGAAGGAACAATGGGCTGGGAGGTCAGCTCCTTAATCTTAATTATGCAAATTCTCATGACCACTGATCAACAACCACTGACCAATGGCCATGAGTCCCATTCACAGAGAGTTGGGGAATGGCTGCAATCACAGCATTGTAAGATGGCAGATGTACCCTTAGGCCCCCTCCTCAATTCAGAGATGGTCTTTCCCTTTTCACGTAAATGGCCTCCTTGACTCCGCCTTCAAACCAGCGTTCCTCCCTGTCCAGGATGTTACATCCTCATCATTGGAAGAGTGTCCACTGGCCTGTAGGTGTGAATATACTGCAGAGTCCTGGCCTGACGAGGTGGCTCTTCTGTGTTGTAGCCAGAGGTTGTTTGGTTTCCCCGATGTATAAATCCTGCCAATCCTCCTGCACTTAACAGCGTACACTATGTTACTCTGTTTGTGTCGGGGGACCCGATCCTTGGGGTGGACCCATTTTGGGGGCAGCGTGTTTTGGGGTTTAAAAGCCACAGAGACGCGGTGTTTAGAAAAAATGCGTCTCAGCTGCTCTGATACTCCTGACACGTACGGGATCACTACAGGTTTTCACTTGGGCAGCGGTTGTCCTTCTCTCCTGGATCGGCTGGAGCTTTCTTTTGGCGCCTTCCCAGCTTTGACAAAAGTCCAGCTGGGATAACCACATTTACTCAGGGCCTTCTTGATGTTCTTCTGCCTCCCTGGCTGCTGTGTCAGTGGGGATGGTGTTCACTCTGTGTTGTAGCGTCCTGATGACGCCCAGTTTGTGCTCCAGTGGATGATGAGAGTCAAACCTTAAATACTGATCCGTATGTGAAGGTTTACGGTACACGTCAGCTTTTAGATGTCCCCCATTACTGATGGAAATCTCACAGTCTAAGAAGGCTAACCTGCCACTGTTCATATCCTCCCTGGTGAATCTGATGGGTCGGTCCACAGAGTTAATGTGATCCGTGAATTGTCGTACGTCCTGAGATTTGATTTTCACCCAGGTGTCATCCACATACCTGAACCAATGGCTTGGTGGTGTTCCAGGGTAGGATAGCAAAGCCCTCTTTTCCACTTCTTCCATGTACAAATTGGCCACGATGGGTGAAACTGGGGAGCCCATGGCACACATGTTTCTGCCTGTAGAACTGACCCTTGTATGTGAAGTAGGTGGAATGAAGACACAGTTCAAACACACTTGGTTGATGCTGAGAGTGGTCCTGCTGCTGAGGTTGGGGTCATCCAGTAATCTCTTACGAACTATCTCCAACGCATCCGTGACTGGGATGCAAGTGAAGAGAGATGTAACGTCGTACGAGACCATGGTTTCATCTGCCTCCATGATGACATCTCTCGACTTCTCAACAAAATCCAAAGTGTTCTGGATGTGGTGTTCAGAGCTGCAGGGTTGAAGGTCAAAGCCAGAAACTTAGAGAGGTTATAGGTGACTGAGTTGATCATACAGACAATTGGTCTTAAAGGCATAGCCCTTTATGTATCTTCCGTACAGCCAGATGAACAGAATTAATTTTGGGGAATTTCTTTAACTGGATGATTGAGCATGCATCAAGCCCTTTTTATCTCAAACATATCTTCTGTCCACTTTCTCATCATCAGACACCTTTGCCAGTAAGGTGGCAGCCATTCAGGACCAATATGCCGATGCCTCCATTGGAAATGTGACGGGGAGCAACGCCGTCAATGTCTTCCTAGGTATTGGCGTGGCCTGGTCAATCGCTGCTGTCTACCACTACACCCAAGGTCAGGAGTTCAAGGTCAGCCCTGGCACACTGGCCTTCTCCGTCACACTCTTCACCATCTTCGCCTTTATCTGCATCGCTGTGCTCATCTACCGCCGCCGACCGGAGATTGGCGGGGAGCTAGGTGGACCCCGTATCCCAAAGATCCTCACCACTTGCTTGTTCTTCAGCCTGTGGTTAATGTACATCGTCTTCTCCTCCCTGGAAGCCTACTGCCATGTAAAGGGCTTCTAACAGTGCCACTCCAGACCCTCTTCAGGACTTTTCTGTTGGATTCTAGGTTGCTGCATATACCAGTGGGCTATTGTCAAACATTTGCTGCATATCTAAAGGTTATAAGAGGGATTGACCTGAATGGATTCGCTGTAGTTCAGTTCACATTCTTCACGATCATGATCATGAACAGGGACAGAGCACATAAAACAAAATAAAATACATTTTAAAAAACATCTTGAATGGGTTGGGGTTACAATCATACTGGGTGGCTTTTTTAAGGGTTTGAATAAAATCTAGTGACTTAGCAGTTTCTATAATTTGTTACTTGTCTGAAAGTTTAGATTGATGAACATTTCAACAGGTTTCTAACAAGTTTTGTTTGTTCTTTTTTCACCTATCTCTGAATATCGGAGTTCTTTAAGGTTCTACTAAAGGTACAGAAGTTTCTCATGTGACGCCATGTACACATTGCTCGAGAGCTGTCTGCCATATCAGACGTGATACAACCACTGGTTGCTGTGGGAAAATGTCTATTTCCTGACTGATTTGCAGTGGTTGCTGGTGATTTCTGCCTCTCACTGGGTGAAATTAGATGCAAAAAAAGGTTTGTACCAGAAAACTCAGAGTGATTGCTTTGGTTGCTACCAGGTTGCCATGGGGAAATGTAGTTTTTCACATTTGTCTTCAAATCCTTGCAAATTCCCAGCAACACCCACTGGAAGTTCAGAAAGTTTGCCTTTAAAGTAATAAGACCACGACAACTGCCATCAGCCTCCAGCAACAACTTACAACCAGTGGTATAATACTGCTGTTTCCCTCACAAACAGATGGTTGCAGCTCTCTAGGCCTGTGTGACCTGAGTACTATTCACCTGATTCTACAGTATCACCATGATCCAAAATGGCAGACAAGTAAGCGTCACATGGTTGCAAACCCTCAGTGAGAGGCTCAAAACCTCTTTGATGGCTTTCTAAAGGCTCCGACAGTACCCGATGGACTCTCTTCTGCTGTGAAGGATCCCTGAAGGTTCTAGTGGAACCCTGAGAACTGAAACTGACTGACTCTGGTGTCCATATTGAACTGTTCTCTGGCTGCTGAGCAATGGTGACTACATTCATTCTCACATACCTCCCAACCATGTAAAAAATCCATCCGAACCTTTCAGCGATGTCTAATGTAAACTATTTAATTTTGACGTGCATGGACTTTAAACCACATCACAAGTAGCCGTGGCGATTAAGGAGAACCGGAGTGACTTATAGTGTTTTAGGTGACTCGGAGGGTAGTGTTGCACCTACATTAATATCTGCACTGAGTTTGAATAAAGGGAGAGTTTAATCAGAGATGCTGTGAACAGCAGCTGGCTTGAGTTGGACCTGAGCTGCTGCTTCAGTGGAGTCAAACACTGAGGAAATAACGATGTATGCTTGAGTGTGAGTTCCTACACCAATGACAGAAATCTGTTAGCAAAGACAAAATTCTGTCATGTGATTGGCTGCTTGGGTGATGTAAACATTAGTTGCGTCTTCATAATGCAGTGTCTTTGTTTCAAGTATTAAAGTAGAGTGTCAGTAAATCGTTCTCCTCTTTGACTGGATCACAGAAATGTCTGCTCAAATCCAAGGCATCAATTTCATGTCAACAAAGAGCAGAACATTATAAATGATACTACAATATTATACATGTATTATACTAAACGAGGGCTGCGATGTAAACCTGACAGGTGCATCGATAGCTCACAGTTAGGGAGCTCAGGTAAGAGAAAAGCAACAATTTCAGGTGTATTTATTGATATTTTACAAAACCAACGTCCCTGTGACGGGTTAAAGCTCTACTGTATGACAAACTGCTAACACAAACATCGGAAAAAAACACAAACATCGATGACACAAGGTTAAAGGCTGAGCTTTGAGGACTGTTGGTTCTATATGACCATTAGCTCTCTGAGGAATCAGAATGTGAAACTTTTGGTTTTGTTTGTTAAAAAGTTCTCTGAAGACACAAAATAAAGTTTATGTAACTGTAACTGACATGAATATAAAACTATTCAAGCTTTTCCAACAAAGCTTTCTCTAAGGGTTCCTGGCTGTTCGCACCTTTGCTGACAGACCTCACAGGGTTAAAACAGTCACACCACACCGTTGGTTTTGCATGTTTGTAGCTGTCTCTGCTGTTTTTGTCTCTTTGTGGACCCTTTGTCCCCTCTGGGATCTTTTTCTCTGTGTTTTTGTTACAGAAATGTTCAGAGTCACTTCAAACAGAGGCTCTGGCCAAACTCTGAGTTTAATGAGTTCCACTGAAAGACTACTCCTTAAAAGTCTAATTAACCAACTCATCTGAGCCATATATAAAAGATGCTATTATTAACATTAATATTATTACAGGACAAACATGTGCGCATTACTTACTCCGTGTCAGACACATCCGTCACATAAAAAACCTTCTGATGAGGTACAAGTATTTCTACTCCAACATGATGTGAGAGAAAAAGGCAAACAAGGTTTCTGCTGCTCTGCTGACACTGAGAGGACGAGGAGGGGTTACAGGTTTACTGCCCATCATGACCAGCAGCTCAACACGATGCGTCCGCAGGGAGGTCATGTGATCCGGACGACGATGAGAGCGAGCAAGGTCAGGGTTTGTTGTATCCAAAGATTCCAACAGGAAAGTGTTTGACGTGTGTCGGCCACTGAGCCGCCAGCTGGAAAAACTTTACGTCATTCCACTCCACGCCGTCGACGGACACTGAGAGACACGAGGAGGAATTCAGTTCAAGTCATGCAGCGCCAAATCAAAGTCACCTCAAAGTGCTCTATACTGTAACTGCTTCAGCAGAAAGTAAAGTTTGAATCTTGAAAGTAGAGATAGTGTCTGTCTCCTGAATCCAAACTGGAAGCTGGTTCCACAGAAGAGGGGCCTGAAAACTGAAGGCTCTGCCTCCCATTCTACTTTTAAATACTCTAGGAACAACAAGTAGGCCTGCAGAGCGAGAGCGAAGCGCTCTAATAGGGTGATATGGTACTAGGGCTGCTCGATTATGGCAAAAATGATAATCACGATTATTTTCACTGAAATTGAGATCTCGATTATTTGACGATATTTATTTAACAATAACAATGTGTTGAATAATGACTTTAAAGATTGTCAAAAAATAATATAAAATAGTGCAAATACTGATCACAGTGCAAATGTTTGCAATATAAAAAATAAATGAAAAATGTAAACATCTATGTTTAGTGAACTTTGCAGTGTTGCTCTGTGGTGCAGCTACGACACCGTAGCAAAGTTTACACACTGTGTCCACTTGATCCACGTCTGACTCCGCGAGCCCATAATGTTTCCACACCACTGAAGTTTTTTTACCTCTCTTTTCAACCAGCGGCAGTCACTCTCCTCTCCAAATAACTTCTGCTTAGCTTTCCGAGCTTCTCTCGGGTCCTCTTAATCAGCGGTCCCCAACCCCCGGGCCTCGGACCGGTACCGGTCTGTGAGTGGTTTGGTACCGGGCCGCAAGAGTTGAGGCTCAGGTGTGAAATGTATAGTTTTCAGGGTTTTTATCGGTTTTCAGCGTTATTTTGTTATAGTTTTTATCTTTTTATCTGTTTTCCTGGGTCTTTTCACATGTGTTATGAATAAATCTTCTTTTTTTCGGTACCGGTACTGGTTTTATTTTGTTGTATTTATCCGCGACACCTTAAAGGCTGGTCCATGAAAATATTGTCGGGCATAAACCGGTCTGTGGAGCAAAAAAGGTTGGAGACCGCTGCTCTTAATTGTTGTGACACGTGTTCGAAATGCAGAGAGGTGCGCTCGATTTGCCACACGGAGCAGCGCGAGAGTAAAGCACGAGGGAGGGGCTAATAATCGGCTCAGTCATTTTTAATGATCGTTGAAAGCCCAGATCGTAATCGAGATTAAAATTCGATTAATTGAGCAGCCCTATATGTTACTACAAGGTCATTAAGATCAGATGGGGCCTGATTATTTAAGACCTTGTATGTGAGGAGCAGGATTTTGAATTCTGGATTTAACAGGAAGCCAAAACAGGAGAAATCTGCTCTCTCTTTCTAGTCCCTGTCAGGACTCTTGCTGCAGCATTTTGGATTAGCTGAAGGCTTTTCAGGGAGTTTTTAGGACTTCCTGATAATAATGAATTACAGTCGTCCAGCCTGGAAGTAATAAATGCATGAACTAGTTTTTCAGCGTCACTCTGAGACAGGATATTTCTAACTTTAGAGATGTTGCACAAATGGAAGAAAGCAGTCTTACATATTTGTTTAATATGTGCGTTGAAGGACATGTCCTGGTCAAAAATGACTCCAAGGTTCCTCACAGCGTTACTGGAGGCCAAGGTAATGCCAAGTCTGTGCTTCTTAAGTCTGTGTGCGCGTGCGTGTGTGTGTGTGTATGCGTGTGTGTGTGTGTGCACCTCTGAGTGTGTGTTGGTGTTTGGAGGTACAGATCAACCTGCTGATTCCTTCAATCAGCTGACTCCTTGACTCCGCCTCCTTCTCCTTTGCCTTCTTACTGAGAAATATGACTGAGAAACACACGTTCATTATCACCTTCATCAACACCTTCATCTCCACCTCAAACTTCATCCTCCTCTTCCTCACCTTTCTTGTTCTTCTCCTTCGTCACCACCGTCATGCTCATCAGCTCTCCTCCGCTGAGCCTCGACACCTGCAGACAGCGGAAGTTGCTCTTCAGCGTGTTCTTCATCCCGATTTCCTTCTTCCGCTCTCCTCCTCCACCCTGGCTGCTCCAGTAGTCCACCTGCAGTCCCATAACCTCTGTGGGACAGCTGCACAGAAAAAAAGGAGGATCACGACTCTGATCACAGAGGAACGGCGTTCGTCTGGGAAAAAGCTGCGGGCAGGAAGTACCTGGTGGAGGGGGAGGGAGGAGGTGTCGAGGTGATGTTGATCGGTGCTCCTGATTGGGAGGGAGGAGATCCAAGTATGATGTCATCAGAGTCCACTGTGGAGGAGCAAGAGGAACATTTAACAGACATCAGAGGCTGTCAGAGGTCAAAGGGCATGGGGAGGGGGGGCAGGCATACCTGAGGTGGACATGAAGTTCTGCTCCACGATGCCGACCTTCACCAGCTGAGAACAGGCACACAAACAGTTATGTCCGTCACATACCTGTCACTCCAGAATATGCTTTACGTCCCTGCTGCTGTACGTTAGCACGTTAGCGCACATGGCAGGTGTAACGTTGGTCCATCAATGCTGAACCAGAGCTGCAGATGTAAGCTGCCATCAGCTCTTAGTTCAGCAGACGATAGTTGAAAGCACAGTGCTCAAGCAGAGAAGAAAAGCGCTACAGTCCATTCACCATTTTCAACCATGCTGTCCTAAAGACTGCACCTGCAGCACACACCTGTCACCTGTTTGAAAATAGTAGATACACCTGTGGTAGTCCACACCGTCTGGTCACCCACGCTGCGGGGGACACACCCAATCAGCCTTTTACAGCTGAGGGGGTAGAAAGCATTGCAAAACCAAAAGTATGACCTGCTGAGCAGCTGAAATCCAGCTTTAACATCCAGCAGCATCCTCAGCTTACAGACAGTTAAAAGAAGCTGATGCAGGTCGCTGTGAAACTTTATGAAACAAATCCATTTATCAGTTTAAAGACTTTTTTTGGACCACTTCCTGTTAATTGAAGGTTTTGCACTGTCTTTGTATTTATACTGCTATACCGTGACCCGACGTGTTTGCCGTTGAATGTGTCATACAGGAACACGCAGGAGCACAGCAGCATTTCTTACCCCGATAAAAGGAAGAAACTTCTGGCAGGAGTCATCGTCGGGGCTGTGGAGCAAGAGCAAAATAAACCGATAACAGTGAGAAGATCGTTTCGTTATAAATGAAAGTTTCTCTTGCTGCAGTTTCTACGATGGCCACTGGGTGCTGCTGTGATTTGGTCCTGACTGAAAAGCAAACAGGAAGCGTTCAGCTCTCGGTGCGTTAAAGACTCAAAGGTTTTTATTGCCAATTGGCAGCACGTACAGGAGAATAGGAATACTGTTTCTCACCTTACTGTACAGAAGAATACAGAAAAGTAAGAGTTAAGAAAGATGAAGGACACTCAAACCTATGTACAATAATGCAATACTGAAAGTTTTTATTTAGTTATCGTCACGCTCTGTCAGAAAAACATTATTACACTGGTACACGCTGAATTCTACCGCCAGCATGGCGTGGCTTCTGCTTGGGACGCATTGTTCTGAACAGCTGGGAGGATTTTAAATAAACGGGTTCAGAGCGACAAAGTACCAGCTGTGCTGCGGCGCTTTCCTTCAACACGGCTTTGCTCAGTGGCACCAAGTGTCCAGCAATCGAAAGCAGACCGAAGGCAGAACCATTACAGGGGTCAGAACTTGAGTGGTGGAGGTTTACAGCAAAGGAGAAAAACTACATTTGTGCAACAAACACAAAGAGGAAGTGACTGAAGTGTTTGATGAGCATTCCCTACTCTCCGGTCAGATCCTGATGCTGAGGGGAACATACCTCTTGTGTTTGCAGGTCAGCATGGCCTCGGAGATCGGACACAGGTGAGAAACAGCCGCTCCGGCCAAATACTGAGAAACCCGACTGGCTACACCCACAGGATCTGTCAGAAACAAACCACATCACATCCTGTGGTTTTTATCCTGGGTCCAAAAAACACTTGGAAAGGTTGGATTTGTGTTTGTGCGTTTGAAGAGACAGAGCTACTCTCAGCCAGAGCAGCATGCTTCAACCAGTAAATGACACAAAGAAGAGGCCAAACGACAGAGTCTCATCTCATATAAATGCTTGTTTTACTGAAACCAGCTCATTAAACTGCTGCTAAGATGTCAGGCTGCAATAATTGTGAGGAAACCTACCGAGAGGAGGCGGCTCCGGGCGTCCAAACAGCTCCCTCCAGCCGGCGTCCATGAACAAACCGCTGAACTTCCCATCCAGGGAAGACAGGTACTTGGCCAGCGGGTGGACTCCTGCAGAGAAACGCATTAGAGGAAGGTTCATGAGCCAAAACATGCTGTCCACCAGCCTAATGAGCTGCCTCACATGAACTCTACATAGCTTTAAGGAGCTCTACTCAGATCTAAAGAGAGCTGTGGATCTTTAAGCTTTCACCAGCAGCTACTGGAAACGCAGCTGGTACGAGTAAAGTTCTCACTGTGTCAGGGGAAAGGATGTAAGAAGCTTCAGGTCTTTACCCAAAACTCAACACATGAAGCACCTGCTCACTGATCCATGTCGGGGTCATTGGTCAAAAGAAGGAATGTAGGTCACTCCATCTGTAACCTGACAAATTTAAAACACTTTCTGATCAAATGTCTCTGATTTCAATACAATTTTTTATCAAGTATAAACATAGAGAGATGGAGAGTGAATGAATGAATGGTGGTGAAAATGAAAATGAAAAAAAGGAAACAGAATGCAAGAAAGGGTTAGAGCACAAGTAGAAAAGTGCACTGGGTCACCAACTGCTGCACCTGCACTGGGATAAGACCAGCACCCCTATTCCCCACAGCCCACCACGGCGGGGAATAGTGGATCCAGGGCCCGCAATGACAACACCCCACAGCACCATCTGCATGCTGTGACCGGTCATCCACTCAATTGACAACAGACACACAGAAAAGGAACGAGACGGGACGGTCCGAGTCAGAGTCAAGTCTCCTCTTTGGACTTTGGTCTTGACATATCCTCTGCCAGACACTCTGAACAGGCGTCCAGGACCATGCAGCACGCATGCAGCTATCAGCAGAGATGCCTGTGCAGGGGTTTCAGGCTGGAACACCAGAACATCCTTTGTCTGGTATCCGGTCGTTAAGTTTGACGTCACTAGCCGTGTCTGGGCCTAAACTCCGCTGCAGGTCCATATATCAAACGATCACTATGGCATTACTGTGAGTTGAAAAACTGTCTAAAGTCTTTCATCTTTAATAAAATGATCAGCGTTCTGCTCTACCAGGTGTAACAATTGAGTTTAACATCCAGGCATCCATGAAAACGGAATTTATGACATTTAACGGAGTTAGAAGTTAGCAGGGAGTTAGCTCGCTAGCTTCTATCTAAATACAATATAGCATGTCCTGACTGCAGGGTTTTAGAAACAAATTAAAACGTACAGCTCTGTTATGACTTCCAACATCAGGATGCTGTAAAAGGACCAAACTTCAGCCAGGAGAACAACTGAGATAATCCATCCACAATACGAGGTTAGTCATTCATATACTGCTGCATGGGCTGGGCTGTAGTTACATCCTAAGGTTTTAAAAACTGAGCTTAAATAAATGATTAGCAGTAATAAAAGCCGAGGGAGGTCAACAGTGATCACTGACTGTTTTAGGAGCTTTTTGAGATTAAATAGAAGAAAATACAAAACATTAAACATGTTAACAACACAAAAGCCATATTAAACACAGACTACTTTAGGCCCGGAAGTAGGATTCGTCACGTCATCACTTAATGACCGGATTGTGTCTCAAACGGGGAGTTTTGTACTGTGTATTTGGGACATTAGTCATGACTCCACATGTTTGTGTCCAGATGTTTTGACCTGGGTTAATGCACCATCGACAGCAGCTCCCAGTCCTAACACGTCTTCAGGTTGTGAAAGAAATGCATCGAGTTACACAAGCAATAATTTTATTTCCTCCAGGATGTTACATGTACCTGTAATATGGAAGCTCATCAAACAGCAGCTCTGGTTTTGGATGAATGGCTTTCATCTCTAAAATAAATGCAAGCTTTTATTAGCCTCACATAAATGATAGAAATATACTGGTCCCAGCACTGTGACTTACAGGATTGGCCTTTTGGATTTAAAGGTCAGTTCTTCCAAAGTGATTTGCATATTTTTGTCTCTATCAACTCCTGCGAGGGGATCCTTTATGAACAATCTCTAACTGTGTCTGTATTCACTGCTGCATGCACTGTGTGCTTTCAGAAGATATTTTCTGAACACCTGAATGAACAGGACGAAGGAGCCGTGAGTCCAATGAGATGTAAAAAGGTTTTGAGGAGCTGCTTTATTAAATCGTCTGTGACTTCACCTGTCCAAGCAACTGCTTTTAAACCGTCACATTAAGACTCAAAACATTATTATAGAAATAATGGTTCACTTCTCTCTGTTTTCTCCACATAGAGATGTTACTGTGGATAAAGAGAAACCATTTCTTTGTTTTAAAGCAGTTTGGTGAACACTGATTACTTTGGCACATTCACAGTAAGAGGAGCACACTTCTTGGAAACACCGACTGCTCTGGAGCATCTAAAATACGTGCCAGTCAAAACCATGACAGCTAAGATAAATAAATATAAGTCCCACATTTGAGCACACAGTAATAAAAACTTCACATTGTTAAAGAATGGTGTATTTGTCATGGTTAGCAGAGCAAACCCAAGACGCAGGCACTACTGATATGAAGGAGCTTTATTACAGTTTTTCTCAGTTGCTTTGGTGCATTTCTCACAACAGAATTAAACTTTGCACAATAGTTAGTTCAACCTTCACAACATGTAGTCGTTTTGGCACAACCTTGTGGCGGTTTCATGTTCAAGGCAAATGCCTTTGGACATGAAGCAGTTGAGTAAGTACAAATATCTAAAGAATGGTCACTTTTGACTTGCTATTCATCACTATCTCCTTGCTTTTTTCATGAATGTCACAATTATTTATACTTGTACCGGCTGAATAGTCATTGTCCTTACAACTAATAGTCTTCATTTCATTGCTTGTGTCAGTGCACTCAAAATTGTTGAACATCTTGTCAAACAATTTGTACACCCATTTTGAAAACCCTATTTTTAAGGAGTTTCCATGAAAATCTCCATAAATTACTTTTCTCAGGTGAACCTTATCTCACACTAATGAAAATTGGTGTGTGTTACTCTTACTTACAACCAATGAAAAGCCTCTTTTACCCAGTCACAGGTGAATCGCGTTACAGTATCCCCTACTCTACAAGTATATATATAATGTAAACCAACAGACAGGATTGGCATGAGGTGCATACTGAATCTACAAAACTGCAGAACATGGAACGTCAGCCTTGTGGAAGAGGGGTGAGGATCGGTGGAGGACAAAACCGGGCAAGAAGAGGCCAACCACATAGACACGTTCCTGACGAAATCAGGGCAACACTTGTGGATCATGTGATAAACCATGGCCTCACAATGGCCGAGGCTGGTCGAAGGGTGCAGCCAAATGTTGGGAGAACTACTGTAAGTTCTATTATTCAGACATTTCGTCAGGAAAACAGGCGAGCATACTGTAATGTAGTTATTCAGCACAAACTAATTTGCTCTGCACTTTCATAGTCATACAGGAGACTTGCATTAGGACATGACCTTATAGATCTTTACATATAGACGTACTGTAACTGAAGCGCAGACTTGGCCCAGGTGTGGCATAGTGTGCTGTGGTACAACGCAGTAATGCTGTAAAGAAAGGAGTTTTGAATGATAGTCCTGTAACCATTACTGTAAGCATGTTTGCGCTTATTTATGTTTGTTTTTTCATCTGCATCTCAAAAAGGACTGCCAGACAACCTAGGAGAGGTGGACGAGGTCCACTTTTGACTCCACAGCAAGAGGAAAGAATTTGTGCAATGGTGGCTGCAAACAACGCTTTGAGACTGAGAGAAATACAAAGAACTGTCGTAGAAGATGACACCATCTTTGGAAATATTCAGTCAATATCAATTCCCACCATAGACAGAGTCCTCAGACGGAATGAAATGTCCATGAAGCAATTGTACAAAGTACCATTTGAACGGAACCGTGATCGAGTGAAGGAGCGCCGTCACCAGTATGTACAGGTAAAACATGTTTGCATATGTACCTCTGTTTACTGTAAAAGTTTAGGCCATGTACTGCACTTACATTTATGCATGTTACTGTAATCCTATTTACAATTCAAACTGTACAATCTGTTGTGCCAAATGCACCATTACAGACTTTTTTATTCTCATCCTTTGTATAGCGTATTTTGGAATTGGAGGCCAGGGAACCCCTGCACACGTTTGTATATCTTGACGAAGCGGGATTCAATCTCGCAAAAGGCAGACGGCGTGGACGAAATCACATTGGAGAACGAGCCACCATTGATGTCCCAGGCCAACAAGGAGGAAATATTACAATGTGTGCAGCAATCTCAGAAAATGGCGTTCACACCCATATTCCTCGTATTGGTGCATACAATACACAACACCTGTTGGCTTTTCTGGACGCTCTTTATAGGGCCCTAATCCCACAAAATGAAAGGGATTATCCTGGTGACAATCGGACAATGTATGTAGTGGTTTGGGATAATGTTAGCTTCCATCACTCTGCTGTAGTCAGGCAGTGGTTTGCAGCACACGACAGGATGCTTATGGAGTTTCTTCCTCCTTACACTCCATTCCAGAGTTTTTCTCTTCCTGGAGGTGGAAGGTATATGATAGGTATTCACGTACCCAAATGACCCTGCTAGCAGCTATGGATGCAGCTTGTGATGACATCACAGCAGAGTCCTGCAGAGGGTGGATTCGACACTCCAGAAAATACTTTCCCCGATGCATCGATAGAGCTGACATTCGCTGTGATGTTGATGCAAATATGTGGGCAGACAGACGGGAGCGTCTAGATATCAATGATTGATATGCAGCAGTGTCTGTTTTTCAGTTTTTTGTTTCATGACTACTGCAGTAAGGTTTACTGTCTAAGTGAGTTTGTTTGCTGTAAAATGTTTGATTTACTGTATTTCCCCAGTTGCACAAAGCTGTGAACAGTTTCAATTAAATATTATCAAGAGTGCATAGGAAGTGTCTTGATTTTCCTTTACAATTTATGGTTTTCAACATGTCATGCATGCTGTCCAGACTTGACATGTCATTGGGAAGCACCTACAAAGAACTCCGTCACAATGAGAACATGTTCAAACCATTTGATTTTGTGACCAAAGGTGCTGGTGTAATGACTTGTAATTGTGACAGCCCTGACACTTTGATATAAGTACTTGCTTTTGATGGATATATTATCGGTTTTGATTAAGGGACTTGCTTTTGAAGCATTGACTACTTATTTTGAGCAACTGACTTTTCTTTTTGATGAAGTGACTCACTTTTGCAAGTTATCCACCATGTTTTGCAGTTTGCACTAATTGTTTTGAGAAGAGCCTTAGTAGTGGTGCAGAGATCAATTCTGTTGTGAGAAATGCACCAAAGCAACTGAGGAAAAACTGTAATGGAGAGTGAACATATAACAAAGGTGAGGGTGGCGAAAACAGAACTGAGAAAACCTAAACTGGGAAAACTAAGCAAACACAAACCTTGATGCAGGGAGACAGCGGACGATGCCGGGAAAGAACACAAACCAGCAACAGGCAGGAGAACCCACAGGGCTTAAATACTCACAGGAGTAATCGTGGGATGGGAGACAGGAGGAGAACACACCTGGGAGAAATCAAGGCTGACGAGACACAGACGTAAGGCTGAGAACACTCACACGAGATAGAGACCTTCAGAATAAAACAGGAAACTCACAGACACAGAACCCGACAAGACACTGAACTTAACAGCTTCACAAGCAGACGGTGAGTGACACCACACAGACAGAGGGAACACAGAAGTGTGAGCACAGAACAGAAACCAAACAAATGGCAAACCTCAACAAAAGACATAACAGAATAAACAAGAACATCGAATAATATAAAGAAATACAAAACACTGAGTCGTCACACTCAGGGCCGTGACAGTATTTCTGAATGATATATATTTAATAAATCTGCAAACTAACAACTGCACAATACTTGTTACAATTAAATTATTTGTAACAAAAATGAAGAAAATGTCATTTTCACCCAACTTTTACGCTGAACAAATACAAAAACCAAATGATCAGTAGATATAGAACAAATACTGGCGTCTCCAGACGGTACTCTCATCGCAACTGAGACAATGATTTAGTGAAATGTGTGTATATTTCGTGTGTGTGTGTGATAGGCGCACCAATAGGGATGATGAGAAAGCGGATGTAGCTCAACCAATCAGACGTCTTGCTGGCCAGCTGCTCTACGAAGCAGCAGAGCACTGTGGTCAGGTAGCTCTGATCTCCTCCCACTGCCACCTTCATGGTGGGCGGAGTCTGCGAGTTGCAGTTACAGCTGCAGAAACGGATTCAGGTCAGAGAGAATATATATATTCATACATATATGTATGCAAACTTGTTTATAATCAAATGAATTTTTTGACGTAAGTGTGCAGGACAGGATTCAGAGCTCAGCCAGATTCAAACACTGATGTCTGTGCAGAATAAAAGTACGGATGTTCTTACAATCTCTGGATGCGTCCGATGATGGCGCTGAAGGCGGCCTGAACATCAGCCATTGAAACAGTGCAGACGATTGGCTGATCGAAGAGAACCTCAGAGAGATACTAAGGAGGGACAGCGCAGACACAGACAAAGACACGTTGGGCTCTGAACGATCATAGAAACTGAACTCAGCTTGATTCAAACCCCTGAAAGACAGAAAAAGGATGCGTACCTGTCCCTGCCAGTCTGTGGTGTTGATCAGGATAATGGAGTCAGGTATCTGATCATCAGAGAACAGGATGTGGTTCAGCTGATCCAAAACCGACTTTCTAGCTACCTAAAAACAAGCACCAGTCTTTAGTATCAGATATGAAGTGCTGCAGTTCCTCTAGTGCCCACTTGAGGCCCCAAACGTGAATCGGTACAGCGACTGTGTCTATCTTTCACTTGGAGATAAGTTATCTGAATTTCAGTAGGGGGGCCAAACCTCAAACACCCCCCTCCTGGTTCGCTGTCTATCTGTGACCGCCCCTGCACTTTAAACTGTGTTTTCTCGTTTTGGTGCCCGACCAACATCCTTTTTTCAATTCATTCACTTCTCATTAGTAAATGCACATCTGCCCAGCCCGGAAGCTAACACCAGTCTCCTCTGAGGGCCCCAAAGCGGAGCCTCAATTCATCCTCACGCCATCCGCCATTATCACGAGAAACGGCGTGACAACAGGATGTGGTCCCAGCTAAAGAAATACAGGTAAGACAGACAGTTCACTCTGACCCTGAACCTGAATCTGACCCTCTGCAGGCCATCAAACAATACGGCATCCTTTCATTCCTAACATGTTACTCGTCGACATCAGAGATATCCAGCACGATTTTTCCCATTGAGACCTGACGTGTTTCAAAGTGTTACATTTCTGAGAGCAGTGTACACATCTGCAGTTTTCTGTATGGATGAAAAGGAGGCGGATGGCACAGTGACGTCGCACACACGCACACACAGACACAGATAATGAGGTGACGGCATGCAGCATCAGTGATTTTAACACCAAAACAGGAGCAACACTGACACCTGGTGGTGGAACATGTTCCTGCTGACACTAAGGCCCCTTTTCCATTAGTGCCTGCGTGGATCGACTGGGCACCACTCGACTGGAATTGACTGGTTTTCCACTACAATCCAGTACTCAGGTACTCAGCTCAAGGGTTGTCAGGTCCTGTGTGGGGTGATGGAGCACCTCTTCAACCTGAACCTGAGGCTGGGGAGAGTCCCACAGCTCCCACATGGATTCTGGACTACCTCCCCGACCGACCACAGTATGTGAGGACTCAGGCCTGTGTGTTGGACAGGGTCGTCTGCAGTACGGGGCCCCACGGGGAACGGTTCTGGCTCCGTTCCTCTTCACCATCTACACTGCGGACGTCTCCCACAACTCCACCCACTGCTTCCTGCAGAAGTTCTCTGACGACTGCAGGCGGCCCATCACTGATGGGGACGACAAGGATACAGAGGACTGACTCAGGACTTTGTGGACTGGTGCCAGCCGAACTACCTCCAGATCAACACCAGTAAAACCAAGGAGCTGGTGGTAGACTTCCACAGGCACAAACATCCCCCACTGCAACCACTGAATATCCAAGTTATGGACATCGGAGGTCTTTCCTTCCGTCAGCTGTCAGACTCTACAACAAAGACTTTACAGATGACCACACACGTGCAGACAGACACACACATCCCATACACAATGGTAACTTTCGCCCTGTATCCCTGATGTGCAATATTACCAAGTGCAATTGGTAGCATGCAAGCTGATGACATCACATTTTAGTCTCTGCTCGGATCACCTTTCCCGGCTGAGAAGGTGCTAAAAATCGATCCGACTAGCTACTAATAAAAAGAGGCTTAAACCCCTGGAACTGATGCTTTCTCACCTGTGGAGCAGGTATCCTGCAATCAGACGATGTCCCACTGTCGATGCTGCTCGTTCGGTCCATGCCTCTCGAGTTCTGTCTGTCCTTCATAGCGATGATCCACGTGTGGCGAGACGACTGACTTCCCGTGTTACTGCAGGAGGAGCACACAGGTGTATGAGGCGTTTTTACACAGCTGTTCATACCTGTAGGAGCTCAAACATTACGTGTGTGTGTGTGTGTGTGTATACCTTGGTGACATGTGTGTCTGAGACTCTGTTTTACATAGTTTGGCAGCTGGGCCTGTGTCTGTTCCCATGGCAACATCATCTTCAGGTTTCTGTGGAAAACAAGAAGAAGAACTTTATCTGTCCATGAAGCCAGATAACACACACCAATGAGTTAAACTGCAGGAATGTCTTAAAGACATAAAGACCTGGATGGCCGCTAACTTTCTGCTTCTTAATTCAGATCAAACTGAGGTTATTGTACTCGGCCCTGAAAAGCTTAGAAATATGGTCTCTAAGCAGATTCTTCCTCTGGATGGCATTACCTTGGCCTCCAGTAACGCTGTGAGGAACCTTGGAGTCATTATTGACCAGGACATGTCCTTCAACGCACATATTAAACACATATGTAGGACGCATGTTGTCACTGTCAGAGCTTCATTACTTGAGTTAACGGCTTGATGGCTCGTAAACTCTTACGTGAGCTCGTCTTGGAGTAGAAGATGGAGAGGGGGTGCTCGGCTGATTAATTTACTTTGGGTAAGGTAGCGATAACGACTGTGTTGATTTCTGAAACAAAGAGAGGTGATGGTGAGCAGTCTTGGAAGGGCTGGTTGAACTGAAAGCCTTCGCTTGGAGAGTTGTTTTGAATTCTGTGTCAAGGGGGGAAGGTTTAAATGATGCTAGTGATTCAAGACTCAAGATTCTTTATTTGTCACATGCATAGTTATACAAGTACATGTGATGAGTAAAGAAGGTTGAATCTTGAATCACTAGCATCATGTGAAAGCACATGAGAAGTGAAGGGATGCCTTGAGGAATTTTGTGCACGACGGAGTTCAGATAAAAGGAGATGGATCGACGTAGCAGACCGGATTATTGGCTGGCAAGAAAAATGCTAGAAGGTTTGCTGGGCAGCATTTGGCCTCTTTGAAGCGCCACCATGACATTCAGAGTGTTTGCGTTTCTTGGATTGCTGGGAGGGAAACCGATGAAGCAGAGCTGTGTAGTCCTTCATCTGAGGTGCTGACGGACGCGATTGTAAGCAAATGGAAGGGTGAGTAAGATTATGTTACTCGTGTAAGATAAGCTGTGTTAAAGACTTTCTCGAAAGGTGTTTCCACGAAAACAAGATTGATTGATTGATTGATTGATTGAATGCTTTATTGGCCATATGCAGGTTGCCCCGCAGAGGAATAGGACCCCCCCCGACTTACACACACAACAAAGACATCACATGGGAATACAGTCGGAGATCGGCAGCGTTGCAGAGAAAACACTGAAAAATTACACAACAATGGGAAAAAGTACAAGAGGAAAAAAAGAGACCTCTTCTCAGGCTGGGCACCTATGGGAGGACAGCATGAGAACAGGAAACAAAAAAACTCCTCTGCACAGAGAGCACATTAATGTCCACATCACAACATTGGAGCACGTGACTAGCCACAGGGGTGGATAGGGGGGTGGGGGGTAATCCGAAGGAACACAGCAGTCGTCCTACACAGCGCTACCATTTCAGCGCGGCACGCAGATCCGCTGTCTTCCCCCGCAGGAAACAAGCATCGAAGGCGTTTGGAAAGGGAGGGGGATGAGTGCGTGCTTATCAGTGTAAGTGTATGTGTGTGCGTGTCCAGAGTCCAGCTGAGACAGTGTCCTTCGCCCTATCAGGCTAAGTAAACAGTCTGCCAGCCAACCCAGGTGGCCTTGCATGGGATGGGAAGAATAGTCATCACACAGTCGTTATCAGGGAGTTGTTTTGGTGGGCTCCAGCCTTGGGCCTGAGCAGCTGGCACCGTGGTGTCCATATGTTGAATATTGTTGATTTCTCCTTTATGCGAGCAGCGAATTTAGCACTCTGACACTGGTCTCTCGATCTCCCGTTGGAGAGCCGCGAGCCTCCCCATGATGGTATCAAACTTCTGTTCCGTGGTGTCATTCTTTTGATTCTGAGACCTCACAGCTGCAGTGAGCTGTTCTGCGATGTGTTCCAACTTTCGCTCAAGGGTGTCATTGTGAGCAGGCCCCTCTCTGATGTATCCCATCATACGCTCAATGGTGTTAGTTTGAGTCTTCACGGCAGCTGTAAGCGTCTCCAAGGTGTTAACCATGCTGCGTTCGTTGTGAGAGGTCGCGCCTCGTCCCGTCGCTTCAATTCCAGCGGTCAGCCTTGGGGGGGTTTGAACAGCTGGTTCCGCTCTCTTATTTCTCCGATAAGTCAGGGCCAAGCCAGCTCCGATCAGCAAGAACCCTGTTATCATGGTTCCGAATAGGTAGATGTCTTCAGCGTCCTCGATAGACAGTCCCGCCAGGCACACGATCCTCCAGCCACCCATCCATCGTGTATCCGGCAGGGAAAGTCCCTCCAGGGCACTCAGGCTCTCCCGAGCCCAGACTTCTCGTTGAGAAGAGGGTGTCAATAGCATTCAGAGACCAGTTGATCAAATCCATAATTCTCTTTTAGGTTTTAGAGAACGACAGTGAGAGACTGTTCCAGGGAAAGTAATGCACACACCATTCGCGCTGTCTTCTCTGCATCTTTCCCCTTTTCCTCTGGTAGAGTCGGACTCATCCAGAGGAAACGTTCCTGTTTACCCTCAACTTTCTCAAGATGTTTGTCCAGAACGGACAAGTTGTAGAGCTGGGGATGTGTATATAGACAAGAACTGGAAGGGGCGTGTTTGGAGGCGTGGTCCCGCTCCTGAAATTCAGATCATTTATTTCCAATTATTATTAACCTCTGTCTCTCTTCCACAGCATGTCTTTATCCTGTCTTCCTTCTCTCTCCCCGACGAATCACAGCAGATGGCCCCGCCCCTCCCTGAGCCTGGTTCTGCTGGAGGTTGCTTCCTGTTAAAAGGGAGTTTTTCCTTCCCACTGTCACCAAAGTGCTTGCTTACGGAGACCCGCGAGGGACATGGGAGGAAGAAAAATGAAGATGAACTTTTGCGAGCGCTTGCAAAACTTTGAGCTGGTGGGTAAGACGTCTCTGAAAACGTCGGAGCACTTTTGCAAATATAGACAGATATTTGAAGTTTACACAGCCCGAAAATATCTTACAAGTTTATTTTGTGACCATTTGTGAGTGATAAGAGTAATATTAAAACTAAGTAGCTGCTGCCATTGTTGGAAAGGATAGGTTGGGCCACGAAGGATGCATTTGGAGCAGCCTTCGAATTGGGACTGCCTTTGTCGCCTGGCTCGTCACCTATCCCAGAATTCATCGCGCGGCCCAGTCAATTCCAGTTCCCAACAATGGCAGCAGCTACTTAGTTTAAATATTACTATTATCACTCACAAATGGTCACAAAATAAATGTGTAGCATATTTTCAGGCGAGAATGTAGCTGTGTAAACTTCAAATATCTGCTCGCTTTATCAAGACATCACATATTTGCAAAAGTGCTCCGACGTTTTCGGAGACGTCTGTTACCCACCAGTTTGATGTTTTGCGAGATCTCGCAAAAGTTTACCTTCATTTTTTTTCTGCCATGTCCCTTGCAGGGCTCCGTACTTGCTCATAGGGGGTCATATGATTGATGGGTTTTTCTCTGCATGGATTATCGTAGGCTCTACCTTACAATATAAAGAACCTTGAGACGACTGCTGTAGTGATTTCTAGGGATAAAATTGAATTGAATATAACAAGTGTGTGTGTCTTTGTGTGTGTGTGTTTCAGATTCACCCTCGGCCCGGTCTCCTCTCCTTTCACCTCCTCAGAGTCTCCTCGTAGATCTGCCGCCTGTGTAACAACAGCAGGATGCAGTTACACAGCTTGATCTGCAGGGGGCGACACAGCTTCTAAAGCTGCATCCATCATACACCGATGTCTCCTGACAGGAGCTTCAGGTTCTGGATGTTCACATGATGATGCTGTGTTTCACTCACGGCTGCAGTCCGTTCTCTCTGCTGACTCCCGATCTCAGTCTGAGAGCTCGACTGAGAGACGCCCTCGAAGAACGGCCTGCGGGTGGAAAACAGTCAGCATAGTCTCCACCTCACACCTCAGATAGACTCAGAATTGCGATGGGACACTAAAAACACACAAATATGTTTGACTAACATTTTGACTGGAGGTCAAACTTCCTGTCCAGCTTGACGAGCTGTGAACGCAGACAGGTGTGTTTCAGGCTCACCTGAGCTTGGGTTTGGGAGTGCTCTGGATGCTGTCGTTGTCGTCCAGCTCAGGGCCGCTGTCGCTCGGGTTGTAAACCTCCAGGCTGTCGTACAGGAGGTCCAGGTTCTCCTCGGCCTCCTGACTCTGACCCACGGGGTCCGAGTCCAGAACCTGCAGGAAACGAGCCAATTGGGGTCACGAAACAGAGGTCCTACTTTTTACAACTCATGTCCTACAAACCAGGTTATGGTTTTATTTTCACTGATGTCAGCAGCAAAGCTGTGTTTGATTCAGTTACTCAGTCGACAATAAAAAGTCTTTTTCAACTCTGATCCTGGGTTCTTCACTCAGTATTGTTACTGAAAGATTTTCTGACAAAATATCGAGCTGGAAACTTCAAGAAGAACCAGTACAAGGACGCTGACAGCAGTTCTGATGAAGTCCCAGAGGTCCAAGGAAAGCAGAGAGCTGATCCTGAGGACACCAAACCAGAAACCCTACACAACTTAACTGTTCCTACAAAGTTCTAACCAGAACGGGCGACTGTCACCAGGACACCAGTTTAAAATAAACAGCTCTACCTGAAGTTCCTCCAGATGGAGTCTGAAGGTAATGAAGGTGAGTACCAACCTCATCACTGACTTTGAATCTCTTTAGCAGAGCCACAAACTTCTGCTTAAAGTTCGGCTGCTGAATGAAAGAAAACAGAAGAAAAGTGAAAAAGACAGCTTCGGCCCCTCAACCATCAGCTGCTCTGATTGGTCCTTACCTGAGTCAGCGAGGATGTTCGCATCATTTTCCTGTGAGACGTCTTAATCTTTCCCCGGACATCCTCGTCATCATCAAACATGTCCTGAGGGGAAAAAAGAGGCTCATCGAGCATTTGTTTCAGTGAAATCCTCCACAAATGCTCAAAGTGAAAGTCGTGGTTTCATAGCCTGCGCACAAAATACAATAATCAGAAAAAGAGAGCAGCGTGGACCCACTGTTGCTCCTCTCGT
The DNA here is from genome assembly GCF_900408965.1 of Simochromis diagramma. Lineage (NCBI taxonomy): Eukaryota > Metazoa > Chordata > Actinopteri > Cichliformes > Cichlidae > Simochromis > Simochromis diagramma. The sequence continues at coordinate 4,484,275 of NW_024386885.1, forward strand.
ACACCTGCTGTTGATTTCATGAACACCAAAGCCTCTGTTACTGAACCACATCCATATCCCCGAAGTTTAACTGACTTCATGCTGTACCCAGAGCTGCTTTATAAGATATAAAGGTGAGGTCACCTGAGGCAAGACTGCGTCGTCACTTCCTTCCTGTTCAGAGGAGAAGCTGTCGTCATCGTCCTCCCAGTAGTTCTCCACATCAGGAGAGCGGTCTGTTTGCACACACACACACACACACACACACACACACACACACACACACACACACACACACACACACTCTCAGCTCATTTTGCGGCGGTAGCGACACCTGCAGCCATTTTCCTTGAACAGGTGACCTGATGTGCGTTTCATTTACAGAGTGATGTCACAGCTCTCTGCAGTGACATCATCACAGACTGCTGTGAGTGTGTGTGTACATTTGAAAACTGGGATGTTACAATACTGATGGGGACAAAGTGCCCGTCCCCACGAGCCACAGTTAGGCGATGGTGAGGGGCTCGGGAAAACATTGTGTCAGCTAGGTGTCCTCACTAAGATATGAAAACAAAAATGTGTGTGTTGTGCCTTTACATGTACTCTATTACTCTATGTCTGACCAATCAGTAGCCAGTTTATAACAAGTACCTGATGCAGGGATGGTCAGACTCTCTGTCCTCCTACCTGAGGCCTTGCCCTTGTTGCCATGGTGACCAGTTGTGTCCTCTATTTCTATTGGATGGCTGCAGAGAGTATGAACGCTCAGTTCCGCCGCACGCACAGAAGCATCCTTCAGGTTGCTATGGAGACCGAGTATGTGGGCACCATCTGTTGGACGCTGCATCACCTGGGACACACACACACACATTTTTAAACTTTTCCGTCCCATCTCACAGATCTGACGACGGCTGCTGGAGAAACAAAATCTTGTGGTGTAATTTTGCTGACGGGGAGATCTTTGAGCTAAACGTGCTACACGCTGTGGCGAGAGTTCCCGATGCAGCAGAGCTTCCTGTCGTACCTCGGCCATGTTGACAACACCCACTGCGAGGGTTTTGTAGCCCAGGATGGTTCGGTTCTTGTACCTCTTCCTCCTCTGCAACATCACATGCAGACGGTTCACATCTCGCTTCAGGAAGTGAAGATACTGCATACACACACAATTTTACATCAGAGACAGGGGGCAGTGTGCGATCTGTGTGGTTCTTCATGCTGAGAAGGGAATTTTTGTTAAATGTGCAACCTGCAGGGAGAAGGTGAGCTCCAGGTCTGTTTCCATGAGGCCGTCGGGAGCAGGAAGGTACTCGTTGGATCTCAACGTCCGCTTAGAGCCCTGAGACACAGATCCAGGGTCAGATCGACAGCACAGGTGAGTGTCAGGCCAGCGACTGCCAGAATCTCACCTGGATTTTTACAGCGATGATGACGGAGCTGAGCTCTCTGTCCAGCTCCCTCAGAACCTTCAGCTTCTTCACGGTCAGAATGCAGAGCCTGCAGAGCACAGCAAACAGGAAGCAGCTTCACTGTCAACACAAACAGCAGCAGGTGTGAACAGACTGACAGCCTACAGACGTGATCACAGCACAAGTCTGATCAGCACCTGCAGCTAAACTTACTCCAGCTTCAAAGTCGGTGGAAACTCAGCAACTAAAGTTTCAGCAGATTATTACGGGCAAGCAGTTTGAAGACAATCACAAGCAATTCCTCTTGCCAACCGTCTGCATGTTGGTCTTCACTACATCCATGAACCTCCTCTGAGGTCTTCCTCTTCTCATCCTGCCTGGCAGCTCTGTCTTCATTATCCTTTGTCCAACATCCACCCTCCCTCCTCTCTCAGCCTCAGCTCCATCTGATTGGCTCACGTCCGTCCTGCTCGGCCTCCTGTCTGTCACACCAGCGCCTCTCTCTGTCCACGTGGAGATGAAAGCTAGTCTGTTTTTTTCTTCTAAATTAGCTGCTAAAGCTTTAGATGGTTTCCAACACAAGTTCTTTATTTCGCCTCTGTCAGTGCGCCCCAGGGCGGCTGGGGCTACAATGTAGCTGCCATCACCAGTGTGTGAATGTGTGTGTGGATGGGTGGATGACTGGATGTGTGAAGCGCTTTGGGGTCCTTAGGGACTAGTAAAAGCGCTATACAAACACAGGCCATTTACCATACTTAATCTGTTGCTCCCCAAAAGGCCCCTCCCTTCTTATTGCCGTTGTCCAGAAGCCATCAGAGGGGCAGCAGCCAAAGTGTGTTTGCTAAGAAAACAAACTGAAAACAGAATCAGTTCTTGGCTGAAAGCCTCTCAAATGCATCCAAGGATGCATCGGAGAGCAACATGGGGCTGCCCAAGGAAATTTGGCAGGGGATCGAACCACCAACCTGCTCAACCACCTGAGCTACAGACACCTCAGAAAATATCAGTAATTATCAGTAAATATCACACTCTGGGGCTGATTATCGAGGTTTTTATGCTGGAATGAAATAAATTTGTGACTCTGCTGAATAAAAAAATCATGAAGGACAAAAAAGCATCTTAAACTGAGCATCCAGAGCCGTGTGATTCACCTCACCTTCATTTATCTCCTTCTTTTACACTCTGGCCATGTTTGACCCGGAGATCCATCACTTCAAATATTCCAGTCGTGTATTCCTGACGCATCGTGGAGGCGGGGCCTGTTTAACCTCCTCAGCTTCCCTTCAGCAGTGAGGTGGACGTGTTTAATAGAGCTGAGTCCTGAGGGAGCTGAGTGTGAGAGGCTGACCTCCTGAGACCTCATTACTGCGAGGTCATGCTGGGACTCGTCCTGTAGGCTGCAGCTTCCTGTCAACGCCGGCCAGCAGGAGCTAATCCTGCTAATCCTGCTAACAGTGCCACCTGAGCTCTGATCCGCCCTCCCGAGGACAGAAGGCTGGCTCTGCTGCTGAGGACGAAGATTCACACATTTCCTTCTCATTCGTGCAAAGACAGTGATGTGTAACACCAAATCTGATACACGGCCACTGTTTGCCACGTAGGCGGTGAAAAATAGATCCAAACTTTGTGTGAAGGATACCTTCTGTTTTTAATGTGCCTGTGTGGGTGGATGACTTGTTTGTTTCGTGTGTTTTACCCTCACTTTCCACTTATTTGGTGCGTTAAGCTTTAGCCTATGACTGTTGTACATAAAACTGACAGTGACGCTCTCAGCTCCTCAAAAACGTCAGCCTCGACAGAGGGCACGCGCCAGCACAGGCCCCAGTCTGTAACAGGTTACTTGTCCTTCTACGTTCACATGCCGACCTGATGGTGGCGCTGTTATCTTTGATCAGATGCTTAAACTCAGGCACAGCGATGAGGGTCACTGTAACAGAGCAGCGTGATGATGAGGAGAGTTCATCATTTAAAAGCTGCTCTGCATGAAGACAAACAAATAGATCGCTCTCATCTCGAGATTCAAGATCCTTTATTGGTCACATGCATAGTTATGCGAGTTCAACACGCAGGAAATGAGTTTTAAACCAAACAGCTCTGTGTGGGAAAACCTCTGAATTAACCCACAAATTTCTCACTTGGCTCCACATCGTCAGTTTTCCAGGACAAAGCTCCAGTTCATGAATCTGGAGATCTGGAGAAAATGCTGATGGAGGCTCCGCAAGTCTTTACTCCAGACTGACCTCAGAACAGCGGAGCAGGTAGGCCAGGCTGCAGTGACTGTGATCACTGACTGATCTGGGTTCAGTCGGTGTTGGAGTGTTGATCACTCTGATGAGACCGCAGAGTTTAATATCTGCCGACATAATGAAGAAGATTTCCTTTAAAATCATTATTTCAGGTATTATTTGCACCTGTTTGGAGGTGATGCATGACTCGCTTTAATCTTCGCTGCTTCCTGAGTCAACAGGACATTTAAGAGGATTAACATTGACTGCTTGGCTTCCTTAACCCCTGCACGAACATGTTGCTAATCTGCCCGGAAACAGGCAGGTGGCGATCAGAGAGAACGAACGCTAATCGGCTGTCATCAGGATTTTTTGTCCACTTCTAATTGGCTGCTGAAAGCTGATGTAATCACTGAGGTCATGACCTTGCAGGTGTCTCTGGTCTTAACACCGCTGATAAGCCAGAACCAGGTGAAACCCCTGAGCATTGCGGGACAGTGAGGAGGAGCAGCTTCACTTTGAACCACCGACAGTTTACATCAGATCAACTTGACAGGAGATTGATCTGATTCATGATCTGAGCATCCTTTACGAGAGCGTAAAGGACGCTCCGGTGTCTCCTCTGCCAAAGGAAGTAATAAAGGAAGCACTGAAGCTGATCTGACTTCAAGTTGACGTCAGGAAGTCTGAAACCATCCTGTCATCCTGTGGATGAACTGCTGAATGACAGCAGGCACAGCCCTGCTCTCCCTTCTGTTGCACCTGATCAGTTTAAAAGGAGAGTTTCACGTTACTGTGCAAACACGGTGTTTTACAACCATCACCGACAAAACAACTGGACGGGCTTCACCTGCACGCATCAGCAGGTTGAAGGGCATCAGTCTTAATAATAAGGTATACAGCACAATGCCAGGGTGTGTGCGATCATAAAACACCCACAGACCTCTGAGAAACTCACACTGCCAATTCAGGTTTAACAAACTGCAGACAGAACAGCTCTCAGCAGCAGCAGGATCCCTGTGAGCATCCACAGTCACACGCTGTACAAACACCTCTGACTGGACTGAAACTAAAAATGAACACAAACTAAAACAACAGGAACCAAGTCTGGACTTCTGCATGAGCAGGTTCATGGAAATGATAAAGATCATCATTCATCAGTAATTACAGGCACAGAGACTCGAGTTCCCCAGACTCACCTGAACGCACCTGCTGCATCTTTACTGATCACACATGAAAACATTTACACACACAGAACAAACAGGTGCTGTGTAGAAGCCCGTCGTCCTCTCCTCTCTGCCCGGGCATCGATCCTCTTACCTGGGCACGCAGCTCGGGGAGGACCGGTCGATCTCCCAGGTAGCGAAAAGGTTCATGGGCACCGGGCCGCGACCGTCTGGCTCCCCGGCAGCCTCGGTCCCCGCTGACGTGTCGGTGGACCACCGGAGTCCTCCTCGGTCCACAGCCGCCGCCATCGTTTCCTCTCCCGGTCGGCAGTCTCTGCGATGCCGTGAGCTGATCCTCCAGCTCGGCTACCAGTAAGGGCGGGGCTGAGAGCCGGGGGAGGGGGGGCTGATCCAAGAGCAGACACAGCAGAGCTGCTCAGCACATCCTGGTGAGGAGACACCTCCGTCTCTTCTTCTGGGTTTCCAGCAGAGCGAGCCCTCCACTCCTCAGCTCCACCTTCAGCATTCATGCTCAGAGAATCCAGGCATGAAATAAAAATGTCCCACTTCAGCTAATCCAAAATGCTGCAGCAAGAGTCCTGACAGGGACTAGAAAGAGAGAGCAGATTTCTCCTGTTTTGGCTTCCTGTTAAATCCAGGATTCAAAATCCTGCTCCTCACATACAAGGTCTTAAATAATCAGGCCCCATCTTATCTTAATGACCTTGTAGTACCATATCACCCTATTAGAGCACTTCGCTCTCGCTCTGCAGGCCTACTTGTTGTTCCTAGAGTATTTAAAAGTAGAATGGGAGGCAGAGCCTTCAGTTTTCAGGCCCCTCTTCTGTGGAACCAGCTTCCTGTTTGGATTCAGGAGACAGACACTATCTCTACTTTCAAGATTAGGCTTCAAACTTTCCTTTTTGCTAAAGCATATAGTTAGGGCTGGACCAGGTGACCCTGAATCCTCCCTTAGTTATGCTGCAATAGACGTAGGCTGCCGGGGATTCCCATGATGCATTGGGTGTTTCTTCTTCACTCACTATGTGTTAACAGACCTCTCTGCATTGAATCATATCTGTTATTAACCTCTGTCTCTCTTCCACAGCATGTCTTTATCCTGTCTTCCTTCTCTCACCCCAACCAATCACAGCAGATGGCCCCGCCCCTCCCTGAGCCTGGTTCTGCTGGAGGTTTCTTCCTGTTAAAAGGGAGTTTTTCCTTCCCACTGTCGCCAAAGTGCTGCTCATAGGGGGTCATATGACTGTTGGGTTTTTCTCTGTATGTGTTATTGTAGGGTCTCCCTTACAATATAAAGCGCCTTGAGGCGACTGTTGTGATTTGGCGCTGTGTAAATAAAGTTGAATTGAATTGAAATGTTAGCTAACTAGTGACAGAATCGATACCTCAGAGGAAAATGAGGACACTAAAACTAAACATCAGTGTAAGGCGAACAGGTCAGTGCTGCAACAATGATCTTATGTTAAACCGAGGATACACTGTGGCTGTTCGGTGTTTGGCTTGCTGCACTGAAACGGGAAAATCCAGCTGTTAGTCGTCATGTTTGGGTTTGTGAAGCACTTTATAAACGAGGACTGTGGAGGAGAGCCTGTCTGAGTCAGGTGACAGGTGGTTACCAGACCAACAGAAGCTGATTTTTCCTCCTCTGGCTGAGAGCAGTCAGCTGATACGATCAGCACTAATTCATGCAATAAAGCACATGCAGACAGTTTACTTCATACTCATCACACCACAAACAACTAAGTTTCTTCCTGAACCACGATCTGCAGGGAAATTAGGTGAAAAAGAACATCACGTCACATCATCTCACTGACTGGATTCCTTCATATTAGAAGTGAGGACTGATGGTGAAGGAGACAGTAAAGCTGAGGACCTGCTGATGGTAAATGGCCTGTATTTATATAGCGCTTTACTAGTCCCTAAGGACCCCAAAGCGCTTTACATATCCAGTCATCCACCCATTCACACACTGGTGATGGCAGCTACATTGTAGCCACAGCCACCCTGGGGCGCACTGACAGAGGCGAGGCTGCCGGACACTGGCGCCACCGGGCCCTCTGACCTGCTGATGGACGTCAGGATTTCGACTTCAGTCTTGTTATGTCAACCTCTGATGCTGTAAACTGTTTGGATGTGTTTAGGAAATATAATATTTTATAGTTACATCTGTGTGAGTGTTTGACGGCAGGGTTTAGGGGGGTAAATTAGAGTTTCATGTCCCCTTTAAAAATGAACTCAGCGGTCTCAGTGTAGCCTCTTTGTGATAATTACTGCGATTTAAACAGAGCAGAGAAACAGCACAAACATGCTCATACGTGTCTGTAGGAGAGCTTTACGGAGCTGAACAGCTGCCCTGAAAGAATGGAAAAGAAAGAAAAAACAAGCAGTTTACTGCCAGTGTTTTTCTGCCTGAAATGGCATCACCATCACATTTTAATTTGCTTTTCTTCTTTTTTAATTTGTCCTTCACCTGACGATGAATTTATTTTAATGTGTGAGGTCTGGCTCCATCTTGTGGCCACACTGGCGTACTGCAGGAATGATTCTGTTTACATGTTCGTGCACTGGCTTTGAAATAAGAGGGAAAAAACTTAAAATCAGACCTGAAGGCAGATAAAACGAAGGGTCTGCAAACAGGAAACTAAACTTTCACATTTTAGACTGACCACAAAGCTGCTTTGCTTTGAAAGCATACTGGCTTCAAATTGTATTTTAGTCATTTTATTAGTTTTCTTTTCCAAATATGAATCATCAACAAAAGCAGCACAGTCACCTCAGCCCTGCGTTACATGATGATGGACTTCTACAGGTAGGACGGAGCCTTGTCAGCCATTTGCTGGTCGTGTCACTGAGTTGACGTCTGTTGCTCTGTCATAATTTATGAATATCCTGAGAAACAACTTCTTCACCAAACGTCCGTACTCTGAAAAGTGTCCAGAAACTGAGATTACACCTGTTCAGGTAACGACGCCACCTCCCTTGCTCCTTTCCTCACACGGCCCGTATCTTTATAAGTGTAATGTGTGGAAGCACACCAGGTAAAAGCTCCAGCATCGTCTCCTCAGCCAGTGAAGAATCATCATTTTCATCCACGATATCTTCTCTTCATGCCGAGGAGCTGCTGTGCGGCTTCAACACTGACACTGAGGAAGGGTTCGCTTGGATTTGTGTTACTGTTTATGGACCTAACAGGCTGAGCTAGTGTTTCAATTCTCTCAGATTACATCAGAGCCCTCTGAGCCCAAATCTGCTCTACTTCATATCTGCTCACAGACATGAGAGCGGCATCAATCTGAACCTGCCAACAAGAAGCTTTCAGGGCATTTTCTAAGTGACTGGTTCTCAGAGACGTGTGACAGGTTTAAATTCAGCACTCTAAAAATGAATTTTACATCCCCACCATATATCTGTGTGAACAAGATGATTTCTACTCATGTTTTAAGTGAAATTCTTTTTATATCAGAGCAAGAGCAGGACAACAACAATAAAAACGACCTTTCCTTAGAAACGGTCACGTTTGAGTTCATGAACAAGAACTTGAAGAAATGTCCAACCTGTTGATCAGTATTACAGCAACGCAGTGAGAGCATGTTGGATTCTGGGACTGCAGACGCTGAGTCAACCTGCGCTCCTCAGATCGGGAAGTTTCTCCACGGCACCGCAGATGCTCGTTTATCCCAAACCAGTCGTGTCCCGTCGCTTCAGTTGGGTTTCTCCTTCTTTTATCTCATCGCCATTCAAGCTCACCTCTTGTTGACTGGCATCATCACCGCCCTCCTCGCCTTCTTCATCCTCTTCCTCCTCTTCTGGGATGCTGGTGAAGTCCTCAATCACGACTCTGGGCAGCCCCACGTGCTGACCGCCGTACACCTGAACCTCCTCCTGAGAGTTCTTCTGGATCTCGGCGCCCCGATCCGCCGGAGGAGCAGCCGGCTGGTGTTTCCTGTACTGCAGCAGGCTGCAGCTCTTCATTAAGATGGCGATCACATTCTTTCCCATCATGATCCCCGACACTCGGATGTCCCCGTAGACCAGCAGGTTTCCTGTGCGGATCAGGAGGGTGATGATGTTGATGGTGGCGAGGCTGAGGATGGGATAGAGCATCATTTTGTGGGGGACGATGTTCACCCCCTGCATGCTGATCTCGCTCAGGGAGACACATGGCAGCACCAGGAGGAGGATGTAGCAGTAGAAGAACATCAAACCCTCCACCCACAGAGGGAGTCCTTCGCTTTGAAGCTCCCACAGGTTCGCTTGAACATCCACGACATCCAGCAGGTCCAGCACCACCCAGAACAGGCGGCTCCGTATCTCCTCTCTTTTTTTGTATGGTCGCAAGTACTCCAGGTGATCTATCGCAGCCAGTGTTACGAACACAATGGGCATGCAGATGGACAGCAGCAGCGTAAGACCTCTCCGGGACACACCTACATCCACCACCTCCACACCTGCAGCCGTGTCCTGGGACTTGTAGTTCTGATAAACAAAGTAGACCTTGATCTCCAAGACAAAGATGTAGAAGAACCAGAGCATCATGGCATAGCCTCGCCTCGCGGTGTGCACCTCTGACCCAGCCCAGACGGCCACGTATCGAAGGATGACGAGGAAACACACGTCGCTTGCCAACACGGTGACGCACACAGCGAGCCTCCGGGAACCCGGATTCTGCTCCACCAGGTAGGCGTCTATGAGTGCCAGGCTGGTCACGATAAGGACTGCCGTCAGGCACACATGGGGCTTGTTTGGTTGCGGGGTAACCATCTCTATTTGAAGCCAGCAGAGAGTCAACGGTCCAAACGCTTACGCCAGTATTTCTGCGAGAGAGTCGGCTACGATCCGAGTCATGACAGCGTCTTTATGGAAGGGTGCAGGTGAGGTTCTGCTTGGGCGTAACTTTCAATCGGAAACAGCCCTCAGTTCAAACTCTGCAGTCCAGTTACTGGACGCTTGGACATCAGCGTTCATCTCTTATTTTCCAGATCTTTATGCCACAGCTTACGTTGCCTGAGATATTTAAGATATTTCACTAAATTCCTCACTTTAAAGCTTGGATGAAGGTTGTGTTCATGTTTTCCTTTGGTCCACGTCCAGTTTCGAACTACCATCCAAACCGAGGTGAAACAAACTGAAGGTTAGCATCAGTGCTCCTGCTGTCTCTCTCTGAAACGACAGTGTGGAAATCTTTGGATTGTTGTGGGAGCAGAATCAGCACATCCACCTCTGGGCTTCCTGTTAAAGCTTGGTTAAATTTAAAAGTCTGTGATCTCCACGCAAGCTGCAACTTTAGAGACTTCAGAGTTTCTCTTAGTGTTTCTGAGGAGGAGATGAAAGCTGCTCGTCTCCCCTGCGGCTCCTCGTAACTCAAAGTTTGTGCTGTAAAGTTTTGCAGAAAAAGCTTTTTGTTTTTTGACACGTTTTAAAGAAAGCTTCTTCAAAAATCAAAACACTGAAACAATCAGGACGAGTGAGCGGGCTCATTATTGCCTCCACGGCTGAAATCCATCGCCACGGCGCCGATCATCAAGCCGGACCATCGTCGCTCCCTTCTGAGCGTGCAGAGAGTCTTCCTCACGTTTTCTATCTGCAGGCTCTGCTTTCAGCACGAGTTTCCCAACATCTGTGAGGGAGGGAGGGAACGAGCCTGCTCGACTCTACGTTTTTTTCTTCACCCTCAGCAGCATGTCCTTGTTTCTGCACACACACACCAAACTGTTTACACCACCGAGCTGCGCTCTCAGGGAGGAACGCTGTTTTCCATAAACATTTGAAGGGCTTCTGGAACAGGAAGTCTCTTCACACATTCACACAAACTTCTCACATCTTGTCACATTTGTTCATTCTTCATCAACATGTTTTACAGCGAACAAAGTGAAACGCTGCATCCAGGTCTCTAATCTAGCTGAAACTGTGCTGTAGTCACAGCGAACTGTGAATCTGAGCGCCGCGTGACCACCCACACAAAACCTCCACATCAGCTCATAGAGGAGTAGAAGAAGTTCAAACTGGAAGCAAAGAAACGGCAAATTTTCTCCAAAAATCTCACCTTTTCAGGCTGCTGCAGCTCCTCCCTGCGTACAGTCTGAGACTCTCTGCACCCACTCATCAATGAACAGGTGGTAAAAACCAATCAAACTAATCATATGCTCGTATTTTCAGCCACCGCGGATGCAGCATCTGTGCAAGGGTGGCTGAAATGGCTGAAACGATGCTAAAGCGCGACATGACTTTTGCGTGCGGTAGTATCCTGGTGCAGGTGTGTGGTTCTCTTCTGAAAATACTGGGCGTAAAGCAGCGTCTCAGACCTCGGTCTGTGATCCCTGTGGAGAGTCACTGGAAAATGAGGTGAGCCTCAGGTCTGAAAGGAGTTTCCTTTGGGCCCAACGTAGGAGGCAGGAAGCTCACAGACAGCTTCCAGGAGAGGTTTTGAGTCCAAACATTAGGGAACTCTCAGGGAACATCGGGGAAGAGCTGGTTTTGTAAGATCACTTCTTTTCTCTGCTTTTAAGCTCTGCTGAAACAAAGTTGGTCAAAACAGAGGAAGCATCGTCTCAATGGCCTCTGACGTCTTCCCCATCCTCCCAGTGTGGGCTACAAACGCACTGATGGGCCACAGGAAGCCTTCCTCTCACACAGAATAAACTGTGTTCCTGTTCTTCTGCTGGTCACAGGAGTTTACCTGGAGTCTGATGGACACACGAGGACAAAGTTTGGTGCTGTTGACACTGCTCTCTGTGTTTGTGTTCAAAGCAGTGATCACAGGCTGCGCTTCGTGAGCTTCAGGTGTTTGTTGATCATCAGTTGAGTCTTTTTTTGGAAGCTCTGATCTTAATGACCTAACTTTTATCTGGGCTAAGCTTTTTATGGGAAGACCACATTAAAAAGTCATGAGAAAATGCTCTGGAGCTGCATGAGGATGAATTACATTAGCCCAGTTACTGCCTCATACGGCTGTCTCCCGCTCGGCGCCGCGTTCAAGGACGGATCTGACGTTCTTTCAAGCTCGCTACTGCTGCGACAGGGCCAGCGGTGACACGAGGGGACGCCTGGCTCCACATCAGAGGTGCAGATTTCTCATTTAGTGGGTCACGAGTGAAACCAGCTGGTGGCTTTGCAGCACATTAGGATAAAAATCCTAACGAGGCATTAGAGCTGAAAGAAACTAAAGCATGAACTTAAAGTGGAGCATGAGCTCACTCAGGTGGCTGACCCATCACAGCAGAGTGCGGCGAGAGGCTGTTAACAGCAACTGCATCTCTGCAGTGCATCCAGCGTCAGAAACATGTAAATGGATCAAAACAAAAGGAAACGCACATGAGCAGGAAAACCGTCACACCACAATCGTCTGCTGAGGTGAGCGTTAGCGCCTTATCTCATGTCATCGGCGTAAATGCAAGCAGCTGAGCTCTCTGTGGAAGGAAAGCGTCTCGTTAAGACCGCAGGCCGACGGCCTCGGCTCTGCCTGCAGCTCCATTTTTCCCTGATGCAGGAACTCTGCACTCCTACGCTCACTTCAAAGCCAGCTGGAGGGAACACAGGAGCCATTAGCATAGATTAGCATATACCTACAGACGAACCCCATCCAGCAGCAGCTGTAAACTCTCCATCCCGGGATGAGAAGCTCTCAGGAAACAGATTTTCCTTCTGATCCTTCCTGGAGCCAAGCGCATTTTCATTAAGCAGTTCGGCGCTGCCAGCATTTCAGAAATCTTTGTGTTAGCGCGTCTGACGAAGCTCGTCCGTCTGCGTTTCCAGTTTGGGGTGAGGTTTGTTAGGAGCGGCCGGGAAAGGAGGAACAGCGCCGATGGGAAGTTTTGTGGATGAACACTGAGCATCAACAGGAGCAGCATGAAGGGAGACATAAAGCACGAAGCAGCCGTCCTCCATACGACCTCTGACCTCTCTCATGTTTTCCTTCGAACACCTGAAACCTCAAAGCTCACAGACATGAAGTCCATGTAGCTGTGCTCACATTTAAGCTGCTCAGCATCGAGCCGTTCTGGTGCCATTTCCAGCGATAACTTTCCAGAGCTGTGATGTTGTGTTTGTTCAGTTTCTGCTGCCCTGATTGCAAAGCCCTAATAAAAAAGACATTTTTACTGTCACACTGTTACCTGCTTAAAAGAGGGAAATATAAAATAGCAGCTTCCAACCTGTGGCAGGAACACTCTTATTCAGAGTTCATTGTCCAACAGCTCAGACATGGACAATCATTTGTTGGTATAACACTGTTCCTGAAAATAAAAGGGAGCCGAGGTCCTACTGCACAGTCTTTTATATTCTGTGTCACTGATTCCTGTAGAGAAACTATGTGTTTACTAGCTGCTTGTTGGTTATGGTATCACACTGCATTATTGAAAAATGTCACATTTAAATGTCATTACTTCTCCCACAGCAGCAGAAGGTTAACAGCAGTTTCAGAGTCTGTCCACTCTGAGCTGACCCATAGGAAACACCGCCGGCTAACTCTGACCCAGACACCAGTGAAAACGAAGCAGGATGTGCAGTGCTCGCAGGACATCTCAGCACGGGGGATGTAGCTCAGGTGGTGGAGCCGGTCACCTACTAACCAAATATCCTTGGGCAAGATTCTAACCCCACGTCTGATGGATCTATTGCAGTGTCGGTGCATAAATAAAAAGTGTTTGTGTGAGTGAGGTAGAGTGCTCAGATGCTGAGCATGAAAAGCAAGCAGCTGAAACCACAAGGTGTGAAAATGGGCGTAGCTCACAAGTGTCGGGTGAGCTCATTGTGAAACCTGGCCCCACCCTATCATGTGACTTCCTGAGGTCAGATGGCCCAGGATGTGAGTGGGTGTTAAGGCGTCTGGGAAGGATCTCAGAGCTGGATTATAGATGGCAGACAGTTGATGTCATAAGCCCCGCCCTCTGTTCAAAGATGGACGTTCACAAAAGTCGATTCTGTTCATCTGGACGTTTTCAGTGGGAGAAACATTTTGTCATCATCCAGGTGACTCCTTCAGTCTCAGCTAGGGATGGGTACCGGTATCTGGTGCCATAAACGGTAGTAACCAGACCGAAAAGCAGCGCACATTTCGGTGCTTTATTTTTCCTGAGATGTCATAGACTTTGGATTCTAGCCAATCATTTTACCTTTGCGAGCGTAGTAGGCGGGTCCAGGTACGTACGTTCTTTTAGAGCAGAGCTACAGATTAAAAACGCCCAAGGCGAAGCGGTCAAAAGTCTGGCTGTACTTCACAGCAAAATATGCAAACTCAGCAGCAACAAGTGCTTTAAGCTGATACTGTGATACTGTCAAAGGAGGTAACACCTCGAATCCGATGAAACACCTGGCGACGCATAGCGTTTTGTTAAAAGCCGAGAAATGCACCGTATTTGATAGCTTGCTGCGAGACCTCACACCGTGCGCATCTACTGCGCGTGGGTTGCCTGTTATCGGACCCGGAGTTAGCAACATCCCCCAAGAACCCGAAGAGGAGAGTCCTGGCCCCTAGCCCTGCCAGTGCAGCAGAAACGATGAGGATGATGATGCAGCAGCAGCCGTTCTTCTCTGCGTGAGTAGCTTAATGTTCGTGTGTAATTTACGTTGAGTAGGCTAACCACGTTATTACATTAATGCATGTAAGGTGAACTAGCAAACATCATCATAGCTACATGCGGCTGTCTTCTTGTTTGATGGCAGATGCTCCCTTCACCCTGGCCAAAAGGCTAAAATGACCAAAGAAAAAGTGGAAAACAGCTGAACATGGCCCAGGATGTGAGTGGGTGTTAAGGCGTCTGGGAAGGATCTCAAAACTGGATTATAGATGGCAGACAGTTGGTGTCCTCTCTGTCCAAAATGTGAACACTGGCATCCTTGAAAGAGTGACCTTTGACCTTAGATGCCAATGGACAGCCGAGTCTTGTCCTGTGGAGGTGGCTCTTCTATGTTATGTGTTTATGAAGTGGCTGTTTGGTGTCTCCTATGTAGAGGCCTGAGCTCCCCTCGCTGTTTTTGAGTCACTGAGCGTTTGTTCACAAGGACATGCACGATGAGCTTCTATGTGACAGAGACACTGTGGGGAGTGTCATCTGTCCCTGATCGTGTGTGTACTCACACAGACTCACTCTGTGTTTGTCTGATTGTCCCTCAGACAAACAGGTTTCGTCAGGGACCGAGCGACAGCACACACAGTGAGGAAATCACTGCTGTGCTGTGACTGTGAACTCTGTGCTGAATCTGCCCATGACCTACACTAACACATTAATGTACACTACAGTAAAAGTAACAAAACACTGTGTGGATAGATGCAGCATACACACATCACGCAGATGATCTGTGTGATGTGTGGACACACATGGCTGCTTTACTTTACTGTGATGGCACTAGCATCAAAGTTAGGTCAGAGTTTGAGGTTTTAATTTATCCCCAGGTTCAGTCGCAGGCTCTGTCCCCTCATTGCAGAGTTAAGCGACATCTTTGACTCTAACATGTCTGCAAGTCACATCATAGGTGCGTGTGGACGGGTCACTGATAAAGCACACAATCAAATTCACATGGAGCCTCTTCTTTCTCTGAACATGTGATAAAAACTGCGTTATGTTGAGTAAAGACTTGTTGATTCCATTAAGTTGTGGACTTAAAGCTGTCGTCCCTGATGGACAACATCTCCCACCC
Organism: Simochromis diagramma; assembly: GCF_900408965.1. NCBI lineage: Eukaryota > Metazoa > Chordata > Actinopteri > Cichliformes > Cichlidae > Simochromis > Simochromis diagramma. Next base: position 4,499,707 of record NW_024386885.1, read on the forward strand.
CATGCAGGAGACTCTGACAGCACTGAGCAGCTCCTTCAGTGGCTGCAGCACCCACGGTGTGGGACGGAGAGATTTCACAGGTCGCCCCACTGCTGTCAGACTCCACAACAAAGACTCCAGCTGATCAAACACATCCACACATGTGCAACAACACTAAGCGCAAAACTCTTTCTGGCATCGTTGCATTATACTCATATTGTATATAGCATTTGTCTTCTATTTTATTCGATTGTATACAGTATTTTATTTTATTCTATTCTACTGTGTACAGTTGTGGACAGTATCTATTGATATCTTATTCCAGTGTTTTTCTCTAATTTTTATAGCTTTGCACTGCTGTAACAAAACAAATTTCCCACATGTGAGACTAATAAAGCTTATCTTATCTTATCTTATCTTATCTTATCTTAAGCAGCATGTCTCATGACATTTGCATGTTCATCCTAACAATACTGCTGATGATAGTTCTGTTACAGAAACAGCCACTAAATTAGGAACACTGGCTGATGGATTTAGAGATAAGGTTTGATAAAGACGTCTCACATCAAATGGCTTCTTAAACAACAGTTTCTCAAAGATGAACGACCAATGCTATTTCATATTTCCATGTGTAAGAGGTTTATTGAACTGACTGATAGTAACCGCTCTGTCCAAAGAGACTGATCCCGGGCCTGGGCTGTGATTATTGGGTGAGGAATGAGGGAAACAAAGGAGGGTGTGGGGTAACTTGGAGGACAGACGGTGGTGTAGGACAGGTTTAAACTCCAGGTGACCACGGCTGTCCCGTACAAGGACACAAATGGAACAGATGTTATTGTTCCCGCCTTGAAAGGTGTAAAAGGACGGACTGTTGGGTGTGGGCCTCATTTGGGTTTAATAGAAGCTTTAGTTTCTTACTGCTTGAATAATTACTTAGAAACCTGCAGACATATCAGTATAAAATAATGTGCAGCTGTAGTCACCTCTCAGCGCAGGGCAGCTTCTCCCCAACTTTTACCAGTTGATGCACATCCTCATATAAAACTCTGTGAACTGCCGGGGCGGTTACTCTCTTTTGGAAAGTCTGACTGCAGCTGCTTTACAGCCTTAACAAAAGAGATCCATGTACATGATAATATGGAATCATCCAATCTTCTAATAAATAAAAAGTGTGCTACTGGTGATTCCTCGAAGTGGATAAATGAACATGCAACACTGCTATTCCCTCCTCCCACAATAATCTATAGATCAAAGATTATTGTGGGAAGAGCAGAGGCATGGGTTGTAGCACTATCACCCGGTGTGAACACAGTCTACACTCGAGCAGCTACAGTAATGAGGTCGGTTGACCCAAAACCTGGAGGCACAGCATTTGGGAAACACTGATGCACTCTGCTCAACTAAAAACAGCAGATGTAGCTGAATGATGCATTATCCTGCACGCTGCAGCCATGATGCAGAGCTGGTGCGATTGTCTGCATAAAAAGGAAAGGACACATCAGTGCTTCCTTTAGTACCTCCTTTAGCAGAGAAGACATTGTAGCATTCTTGATGAAAGCAAAGGTGATAACACCATCCCAGATTTCACAGTGACAGACAGACCATCCCTTTCAGTCTGTTGCCTGAAGCTGCTTTACACTGTACAGCAACGCTGCTGCAATATTACTCTCAGCAAACGGATCGATGATGCTGGAACTTGCTGCTCGCCTCTCGTGCCCCGCACGCCTGTATTTTAAAAACTAAAAAACTGTTTATCAAAACCTCCTGCTCGTACAGTTGTTTCCTGTCTGAAGCACAGGTCGTAATGCAGGTGTAACTCGTTGGTTATGTCCTCAGGTGTAGGATCGTCACGATGGACAAAAGGCAGAGTGAAACTGGATCATCTTCTCAGCAGTAAGAGGAACAGGAACCGACAGCTGAGCCAGATTTAATTTCACCATCACTGGAAATGAGTCTTATTCATTTTTGAGCCTCTGTAATAAAGAGCTGTTTTTCTCTGGACTGTCCTCATGTGTATAACACAAAACTGTGTCGCCACATGGGGTCAGCAGCAGGAAAGTTTCAGGTCACCAGAGATAAGGTCCAGCGTGAACTCTCGATTTGAACTAGACAGAAATCACACATCAGGCATGACTCGCTTCCTTTCTCCTGTTAACTGTCTGTGAAGTTTGCTTTATTCTCTAGTGATAAGATTTAGAGATGCACAAAATGCACAGTCAAAAGAAAATCACTTAAAAGATGCAGTTTATGCAGAAAAATGAATCTGAGCTTCAGTTCGATGATTGAGTCTAAATCTGAAGATCAGAATGAAAGAAAAGAAACATCCGTACAACACTGTCAGCCGTTATGTGATTTGTAGTTTAATGCACATTTACATCTAAACTCAGAACCACAGAAGCAGTCCAGTAATCTGATGAAATGAACATGTTTATGATGCAGAATGTCACAGGTCGTCTGTATTATTCACCATCAGTCCATCCATCCGGTCCATACTAGTGATTACATTCGCTGTGGCGCCACCAAGTGTCGACAAGTGTTCAGTGCAAGCCAGGGCTTTCTCCGAGGTCTGAGGACTTAACCAGACGCGACTCGGATCGGTCTAAACTACCAGACGAGAAAAGAATAATAAACATCTGTTCATGTGTGTCAGTGCGTGTCCTCACTGGAGGATCTCCCTGCTACAGAGAACACAGAGACACCGAGGAGTGATTGGACAACCAGAACCCAGGATACACAGGTTCAGTGAAGGTGGTGTTGAAGGTGTGGAGGTGGATCAGTGAGTCAGAGGAGATTCTGTAGAAGGACAGCATGCCAGCAGGCCAGTCCACGTACACTGCTATTCTGTCGAGGACAGAGGAGGAGGAGACGCGTGTTCCTCTGTTATTGTGCATTGCATAGAACCCAACATGAGAGCACCTTAGACTCCACGAGTAGTTATTGTCTCCAAACCGAACCCTCTGGAAAGTGTTTCTGTTTTCTCTGTAACTCACTGCTATGTCAATCACTCCTTCCCACTCCACCTCCCAGTAACAGCGACCAGTCAGTCCACTGGTACACACCATTTGCACAAAGGAGTGAAACCTCTCTGAGTGAAAGGGATATGGCTGCTCTTCCATCACACGTGTCAGCTTCCTGTTGTTGTCAGATAGTTTGAGGTTTCTGTGTAATGTATTTGTGTCCGGTACAAGTGCACAGAAATCTGATGGAGAGAGGAAACAGCAAACGCTTTATCGTCTGAAGCTTTTACGTGCTGCTTTATTCACACGCTGACTGTTAATAAGAGGAAAAGTTAAGGAGTTTATTGTTTGGATCTCCAGTCAGACTGAGAATGAATGCACACACACACATTTCTGATTTAAATAAGTGAACACACACTCACACTTCTTCAGACCGGGTCTCAGCCTCTGCTCTCCACAATGTTCCAGCCTGGAGGAAGAAACAAAGTCTGATTAATATTAGGGTTGTCAAAATCAACGTGGATTCGTCATGATTAATCCGATTAAAATTTTTAACGCAATTAACACATCTGCAGCTCTGAATGACTCAAAATCCCTGAAATGTCTCTGTCAGCGCATTTGGGGCAGTTTGTACAAGTAGAGTTACCTTTGCACATGTGCAGTAGATCTGGTAGTGACGGGCAGCAGAACCAACCAAATCAATATGGATGATGACAAACAGCACACTGGCCCTCTTGTGGGAAATTTGAGTATAAAAAGCAACAAGACGGAGCAGTCGACCGACATAAAGTATTGTGCACAATGTGCACAATACTTTATGTATTCTCAGCTTAGGGCGATCGTGGCTCAAGAGTTGGGAGTTTGCCTCGTAATCGGAAGGTTGCCGGTTCGAGCCCCGGCTCGGACAGTCTCGGTCGTTGTGTCCTTGGGCAAGACACTTCACCCGTTGCCTACTGGTGGTGGCCAGAGGGGCCGATGGTGCAATATGGCAGCCTCGCTTCTGTCAGTCTGCCCCAGGGCAGCTGTGGCTACAACTGTAGCTGCCTCCACCAGTGTGTGAATGTGTGTGTGGATGACTGGGTGTGTAAAGCGCTTTGGGGTCCCTAGAGGGGACTAGTAAAAGCACTATACAAATACAGGCCATTTACCATTAAAACATTAACGCGGAGCTTACATTAGTCAGAGATGCTGCTAGCACTTTGGCTAGCGCGTCCCCTCACAGAGCGTCGGGAACTCAGTAAGTCCACTTCGGACAAACTGACTGACACAATTATCAAGTGAATTGCAACAAACTGCAGATCTATTAATATTGTTGAGGACACAGGCTTTACAAAGGTCTTGCAAGTTGCCTCTCAAGATGCATTTCACAAGTCTCCAACAAGAAGCACAATAATGTCAAAAATTCATCAGCTGCATGACACTGAAAAGGAGAAAAAGCACAAGCCTTTAGCTTTAGCTGTAGCCAAACACGTCGCCCGACAGGAGACTGCTGGACTTCTGTCAGTAACAGTAAGTATCTTGGTGTTACTGCTGCTGGGAAGTAAAGTCATTTGCATTGAGAATAATGAAGACAGAGGAGAGGAGAGTTTTTGATCTTAGTCAAAAATCTATCCATCAGCTTCAGCGTGTCCAGAACTCTGCTGCTCGTATCATCACCAGGACTCCTTCTATGCACCACATCACTCCTGCTTTGCAGCAGCTTCACTGGCTTCCAGTTAAATACCGCATCAATTTCAAGATACTTTTGTACACGTTCAAGGCTATCCATCATCTCTCGCCTTCATACCGCTCTGACCTGGTTCAGCTCACCATCCCTTCTCCATGTCTCACATCCTCCTCTCTTTCTCTTTCCGTCCCTTCCCCCAGCTAGCCACCGTGGGGCGCAAGGCTTTCTGCTGCTCTGCCCCCCATCATCCCTTCCTCCTGAGATAAGAAACATCACTTCCCTCCCTCTTTTTAAATCCAGACTCAAAACTCACCTGTTCACATTAGCCTATTCCACATTCATTTGTCCATCCTGCTACTTTAATTTATTTTATTTATTTGCTCAACGTTTTATCCTTATTATGTTTGTTCCTGTTATTGCTTGTGTACAGTGTCCTTGACTGTTTTGAAAGGCGCTTTCTTAAATAGAATGTACTATTATTATTATTATTGTTATTAATAATAATACCAAGTACCGAGGTAGTGAGTAACTATGTAAGCTGATAACTAACCTTCTCAGTTATTTTGCAGCAGTGTTGAAAACATGACTGAAATGAATGTAATGAGTGAGGACAGGGACTCAGCTCATCAGTTTACTGTCAGTCTGCACTGTTGGAGCAGACGGTGAGTTGAAAGGCGTCAGCCTGCCAGTGTGCTGTTCATACCAGAGAGTTTCAAGTCTCCACTGAGGATCCTTCAGCCCAGCAGAAAGAAGCTTCACTCCTGAGTCTCCTGGGTGATTGTAGCTCAGATCCAGCTCTCCGAGATGGGAAGGATTGGAATTCAGAGATGAGGCCAGAGAAGTACAGCCCTCCTCTGTGATCTGGCAGCCTGACAGCCTGGAGACAGACACACACACACACACACACACACACACACACACACACACACACACACACACACGCACGCACACACACACACACACACACACACACACTATCTTAGCTTTTATTTTTCAATCGTTATTTTGTTGCAACTTAAAAATATAAAAAATAATGAAAGGAGTATCTGTGTATGAGTTTGTCTTAGTGTAATGGTGAAAACTCTAATACAGAACTAAAGGATAGGATTTTTTCTCTATATATTTACATAATATATAATAAGTGGATTGTATATCAAAATAAATGCACACAACATGAATATACAGGGTGGGCATTTATATGGATACACCGTAATAACATGGGAATGGTTGGTGATATTAAAGTCCTGTTTGTGGCACATTAGTATATGTGAGGGCGTAAACTCCTCAAGATGGGTGGTGACCATGGTGGCCATTTAGAAGTCGGCCATCTTGGATACAACTTTTGTTTCTTCAATAGGAAGAGGGCCATGTGACACATCAAACTTATTGGTAATGTCACAAGAAAAACAACGGTGTGCTTGGTTTCAACGTAACTTTATTCTTTCATGAGTTATTTACAAGTTTCTCTTTGTTCACAGCCATTGACATGTCGAAGAGGTTAACACGTGAGGAGCGGATCGAAATTGTGTTGATATCTGGTGAACGCAGTAACCGGGTCATTGCAGCAGATTTCAATGCAAGACACTCTACGAGACCACCCATCTCCCATGCTACAGTCAGCAAACTGCTTGCTAAGTTTCGTGAAACTGGTTCAGTGTTGGATTTGCTAAGAGTGGCATTAGTCGAACATCCCTTTGGCGGATATTAGCTACTCACAAATGGAACCCTTACAAACTCCAGCTACTGCAGCATCTCAACGAGGATGACCCAGATCGGCGCACAGAATTTGCAGAATGGGCAAAACAGAAATTGGAACAGGACCCTCAGTTCACACAGAAGATTTTGTTCAGTGATGAGGCAAACTTTTATGTGAATGGTGAAGTTAACAAACAAAACCACCGCTATTGGTCTGACACTAACCCACATTGGATGGATCCCTCCAAGACTGTTGGAACAACAAAAGTGATGGTTTGGTGTGGTATATGGGGAACAACGATAGTGGGTCCATTCTTCATCAATGGAAACCTCAAGGCCACTGGATATTTGAAATTGCTATATGATGATGTGTTTCCCTCTTTATGCGCTGAAGCTGGCACGTTCCCTGAGTTTTTCCAGCAAGATGGTGCACCACCACATTATGGGTGCCAGGTCTGAGCATTCCTAGATGAACAGTTTCCTGGAAAGTGGATTGGTCGTCATGGGCCAGTTGAATGGCCCCCAAGATCTCCCGATCTGACCCCCTTAGACTTTTATCTTTGGGGTCATCTGAAGGCAATTGTCTATGGTGTGAAGATACGAGATGTGCAGCACCTGAAACTACGGATACTGGATGCCTGTGCTGGCATTTCTCCTGCGGTGTTGCTATCAGTGTGTGAAGAGTGGGAGAAGAGGGTTGCATTGACAATCCAACACAATGGGCAGCACATTGAACACATTTTATAAGTGGTCAGAAACTTGTAAATAACTCATGAAAGAATAAAGTTACGTTGAAACCAAGCACACCATTGTTTTTCTTGTGACATTACCAATAAGTTTGATGTGTCACATGGCCCTCTTCCTATTGAAAAAACAAAAGTTGTATCCAAGATGGCCGACTTCTAAATGGCCACCATGGTCACCACCCATCTTGAGGAGTTTGCCCCCTCACATATACTAATGTGCCACAAACAGGACTTTAATATCACCAACCATTCCCATGTTATTATGGTGTATCCATATAAATGCCCACCCTGTACAATAACTAAATACAGATATAGAATACACATTTGAAATTAAGAAATATATACAGGTTATGAGAGTGTGGGGAGGAAAGAACATGATGTGCACAGTGCTTTTACTGAATCAAGTGTCCAAAGTTATTGTAGCCTGAGTAAATACTCAGGTGTGTCATTGTGTGTTAACTGAGCAGTGAGCAGGGTGAGGGAGCATTGTTTTGCTTTATTTTGCTGTTCCTAGGGCTATGCTTTTCTGGACAGAGATCTCAGATGTTGTTCCTGGATCTGCTGGAGCCACTCACCTAGCTTGGGGGTCCCTGCACCTAATGCTCTGATTACCACTGGGACCACTGTTACCTTCACCCTCCACATCTTCTCCAGCTCGTCTCTCAGCTTCTCATGTTCCTCCCTAATGTTGCTATGACTCAGTATAGCTAAATGTATTAACAACTACTGTGTCACGTTGGATAGCTGTCACCCTTTTGTCTGTCTCTGGACGTCCCACAGGATCTCAGCTCAGTCATTCTCAACCACTCTAGGGGGCATATCCCGATTCAACCTCGGGACGTCCAGGCCATACTCGACACAGATGTTCCTATATGCTATACCAGCGACTTGGTTATGGCGTTCCATGTATGCACTCCCTTTGCATCTCATACCCTGCTGTTATGTGCTGGATTGTCTCAGGGGTATCTTTACATAGCCTCCACCTGGGGTCTTGCCTGGTGTTGTCAGTGTGCTCAGAGGTTATTCCTGTGCTGCCATGATTAGTGCCTCTGTGCTGTTTTTCCATGATGGCTACTGTTCTTTTTCCTCTTGTGTCTGTGAAGGTTCTCAGTCCTCCAGGTCATCGTAGTCTAAGGAGCTTGGAAAGAAAAGCGTCTGGACTTCCTTAACTTCTTACTTACATTCAGCTGACTCCTCAGGACTTGCCTGACCCTCTGCAGGTACTTGGTGGTTGCAGCTTTCCTAGAGACCTCTTCACGGTTCCAATTTGCCTGTGGTGCCCCAGGTACTTGTGACTGTCCTTACTATCTGGTAATGTAATCTCCTCACTTCTGACTACCTTCCCTCTCTTTGTTACTATCCGACTACACTTCTCTAATCTGAATGACATTCTGATGTCGCTGCTCTACATCCTAGTGGTATGAATCAGTCGATGTCTTCTCCAGTCCTGGCATTCAGCTTGATGTCATCCAAAGAGAGGAGGTGGCTAACAATTGCTCCATTCTGTAGTCGGTATCCGTAGCCTCTCTTGTCAACGATCTGGCTGAGGTGGTTCAGGCCTATGCATAACAGCAGTAAGGACAAAGCATCTCTTTGGTAAATCTCTCACTTTGTGGTGTAATTTGCTTGAAGGTGGCCTAAGGTTCCTGTTGATCTTATATAATTCTAGTACAGGAGCTGAGGCAGGATGGGACTTTTCCCTCCTGATAATCCTTGAGGATTAGGGCTATCAATTAGCCATTCTGGGTGTGTCTCATCCATTAGCAGCAGGTATATTTGTGCTGCTAGAAACATGTGGAATGCTGTTAGCGTCACGTCAAGGGCTGGTACTGTCCATCTCTTCATACTTGAGACTCTTTCTTGGTTGTCTCCCACTGTGATGGTTACTGGATCCTGTTCAGGGAGATTGATATGGTCTGCTCTTAGATCCACTAGCCATTGAACATTGTTGTTATAAGTTGAGTCTTCTCCCATATGGTCTTCTAGTATTCCTCAGTCTCCAACTTTGGTGGGGCTGCTCTCAAATTGTTTTCCTGCCATTGACACTACACATCAGTGGAGAACAGTTGGTTTATTCTCCTGGCTTCCAACGTTCTCATATACCTCTTCAAATGGGTAGCTGTGAGTCTTTGCTTAGCAGTTCCCAAGGCCTCAGGTATGGACAGCTTTCTGTGCTTCTTAGTCACCCATTTCTTAATCACAACTTTCTGCCACTAACTTCTGTGCTATCTTGATTTTGGCTGTTCAAGTTGTAGCCAAGCATCTCAAGAATGTCACCCAATCTAGGAGGGTGGGGATGATGACGACCTGATGGCACCCCCTTGCCGTAGCACTTGTGTTGTACATCATCAATCTCTAAGGAACACTAAACTACCAGTTGTTTTGCCATTGGTCCAAATGTTGGGTGTCAAAGAATGGGTGTCCATAGGATCCACATCCACTTCATGTAACCCTTTGAGCTGGAGTTACTTTCCATTCCAACAGGTCCCCATTCTCATCCCTTGTTCACTTATGGATTCTTGTTCCACTTCTCGTCAATGTATCCTAGTTCCTCTGCACCTGACACAGACCTTGTTAATCCAGGTGAAATCTGACATAGGATGTCTTCAGTGCACTTTCTACATGTTTCCTCTTACTATTCAAATCGACATCCCTCCTAAAAACCTTTCTGTGAAACCCATCATACTTAACATTTAGTATTTTCTGGGTCTTAATAAGTTCTCTGAGGTCATCCTTCATATTGTCCAAGGACATCACATAATGACAGTGGAAAGGTCAGCTTATATTTCCTCATCTCTCTCATCACCAGCTCCGGAGCTAACTCATCTCTCAGCCCAGTTGTCTCCTCTGTAGCTCGTCAATGATAACAAGTGCTGTTCCATGTAGTATCACTGACATGCTCAGTACCGTAATTTAGTCTTGTGTGTAAACACTGGACTCTAAAATAACAAAAAAATGAAAATCCCAGGAGTAAAAAAGAAGTGACAAATAACAAAGCAACAAAGCATGGAAGAGCTACTGTAACTGCTGTGACTCAGCAAGGCAATTTAGTGGTTAACCAAAGCACTCTCATAGGTATTGAAAGTTTACAAAGATGCAAACTTACAAAGAAAATAGTTAGCAGTTAGGGGTTGGATGTCCTTTGCCACAGTTATTAGTGAATGGATTAGAGCTATATTTTAAAACAATCTTCTCAAATAATCTTAGAAGTTATTGTGAAGGCTGAAGTCAACTCTTGTACTGTTTTAGAGTAACAAAATGAGCCGATTTTGCCAAACATAGTTCTGGAGCAATATATAAAAACAATGACAGTTTCCTCCTGTTTGCAAGGGGTAATCTTCTTACTTGAGAGTCTCTAGTGCACAGTCAGAATCCTTCAGTCCAGCAGAGAGTAGCTTCACGCCTAAATCGCGCAGATCGTTGTTACTCACGTCCAGCATTCTCAGACTTAACACCTGGGAGCTGAGTACCAACGACAATTGGTGGCAGCATTTCTCTGTAAGGCCAGTTTGATTCAACCTGATGAAAAAAACAAAATTTCTTGTAGCCTTAGTTTTTATAATCAAGGTAAGTACAAATAGTGCAACAGAGCACTACATAGATATTTCACAATGTGATCTGACCTGAGCGTCTGTAGGTTAAAGTGATGATGAACCATTCCAGCAGAGAGTAGACTCACTCCTGAATCCTTCAGGTCATTGTTACTCAGGTCCAGGTCTCTCAGACTGGAGAACTGGGAGTTGAGAAATAGTGAGAAGTCCTGGCAGCATTTTGCTGTGAGATTGGTTTGATTCAACCTGACAGAAAGCAACGAACAGCAATAAATATACTTGCATTTAATTCAATTCAATTCAATTCAATTCAATTCAATTCAATTTTATTTATATAGCGCCAAATCACAACATAAGTCGCCTCAAGGCGCTTCATAGATACAGAGAAAAACCCAACAATCATATGACCCCCTATGAGCAAGCACTTTGGCAACAGTGGGAAGGAAAAACTCCCTTTTAACAGGAAGAAACCTCCGGCAGAACCAGGCTCAGGGAGGGGCGGCCATCTGCTGCGACCGGTTGGGGTGAGAGAAGGAAGACATGCTGTGGAAGAGAGACAGAGATTAATAACAGATATGATTCAATGCAGAGAGGTCTGTTAGGTCTGAGTGAGAAAGGTGACTGGAAGGAAAAACTCAATGCATCATGGGAATCCCCCGGCAGCCTACGTCTATTGCAGCATAACTAAGGGAGGATTCAGGTTCACCTGATCCAGCCCTAACTATATGCTTTAGCAAAAAGGAAAGTTTTAAGCCTAATCTTGAAAGTAGAGATAGTGTCTGTCTCCTGAATCCAAACTGGAAGCTGGTTCCACAGAAGAGGGGCCTGAAAACTGAAGGCTCTGCCTCCCATTCTACTTTTAAATACTCTAGGAACAACAAGTAGGCCTGCAGAGCGAGAGCGAAGTGCTCTAATAGGGTGATATGGTACTACAAGGTCATTAAGATAAGATGGGGCCTGATTATTTAAGACCTTGTATGTGAGGAGCAGGATTTTGAATTCAATTCTGGACTTAACAGGAAGCCAATGAAGGGAAGCCAAAACAGGAGAAATCTGCTCTCTCTTTCTAGTCCCTGTCAGGACTCTTGCTGCAGCATTTTGGATTAGCTGAAGGTTTTTCAGTGAGTTTTTTGGACATCCTGATAATAATGAATTACAGTAGTCCAGCCTGGAAGTAATAAATGCATGAACTAGTTTTTCAGCGTCACTCTGAGACAGGATATTTCTAATTTTAGAGATGTTGCGCAAATGGAAGAACGCAGTCTTACATATTTGTTTAATATGTGCATTGAAGGACATGTCCTGGTCAAAAATGACTCCAAGGTTCCTCACAGCGTTACTGGAGGCCAAGGTAATGCCATCCAGAGTAAGAATCTGGTTAGATACCATATTTCTAAGCTTTTCAGGGCCGAGTACAATAACCTCAGTTTGATCTGAATTAAGAAGCAGAAAGTTAGCGGCCATCCAGGTCTTTATGTCTTTAAGACATTCCTGCAGTTTAACTCATTGGTGTGTGTTATCTGGCTTCATGGACAGATTGAGCTGGGTGTCATCTGCATAGCAGTGAAACTGTATGCTATGTCTTCTAATGATGCTGCCTAAGGGAAGCATGTATAATGTAAACAGAATTGGTCCTAGCACTGAACCCTGTGGAACTCCATAATTAACCTCAGTGTGTGAAGAGGACTCTCCATTTACATGCACAAACTGGAGTCTATTAGATAGATATGATACAAACCACTGTCCACCTGTTTGCAGTCAGACAGCATTAATTCCTATACAGTTGTGTTTATGAGTTAAAGTATAAACAAACAATGACGATAAATGATAAACATGGAACACAATCCACTGCAGCATTATAATACAACATTTCAGCTTACCTGAGGCTCTGTAGTGTACAGTGAGGAGTCTCCAGTATTGCAGAGAGCAACTTCAGACCCAATCCCTGCAAATTGTTGTTACTCAAGTCCAGTTCTCTCAGATTGGAGGACTGGGAACTGAGAACTGAAGACAAAGCTTCACAGCTTCTCTCTGACAGATTACAGCCACTCAATCTGTAGAGGAAATAGTGATGCTGTTTATATGCTATAAAAAACTACTGTAGTAATTATAAAATGAATAATTATATTATTGTTTGAACAAATTTCCTCATGAGATTTAATTTAACAAAAACTAGCACCTGTGATGCCATTGCAATATCTGGTTATCTGTGCACCTACAGAGCTTTGGTGGAGGCTTTGACCACTGGCAAAAGCCTCAAAAAAGCTTCTTCTGAAGCAGAAGCAGAATATTTCTTCAGGTCAAAAACATGCAGATGTTCTTCTGATGACAGTAAGATGAAAACCAAAGCTGACCACTGAGCTGGAGAAAGTTCATATGTGGAGAGGCTTCCTGAACTTAGATACTGTTGGATTTCCTCTATTAGAGAACGATCATTTAGTTCATTCAGACAGTGGAGAAGATTAATGTTTCTCTCTGGAGACAGATTCTCACTGAGCTTCTCCTTGATATACTGGATTGTTTTCTGGTTGGTTTTTGACCGACAGTCTGTTTTTTTCAGTAGGCTCTGTAGTTTATCCTGATTGGTCTGCAGTGAAAGACCCAAGAGGAAGCGAAGGAACAAGTCCAGGTGTCCGTTTGGACTCTGTAAGGCCCTGTCAATCGAAATCCTGTGGATCTTCTTTGAAGATGTTTTACTTAAAAGCAGTTGAAGATTGCGCATTGAGGGCTGTGGTGAAAGCATCACATTTTTGTTGCTATTTATAAGCGACATGCTCACATAAAGAGCAGCCAGAAACTCCTGAACGCTCAGATGGACGAAGCTGAACATCTTGTCTTTCCCTTTCCTTCCTCGATCTTCTTTGAAGATCTCTGTGAACACTCCTGAGCACACCGAGGCTTCACTGAAATCAATGCCACTCTGTCTCAGATCCTTCTCATAGAAGATCAGGTTGCCCTTTTCCAGCTGCTCAAAGGCCAGTTTTGCTAATGACTTAATGTATTGAATGCTCTTCTCTGGGCCATACTTTTCTTTTGTCCGATCAATCTGAAACACCAGGAACTCTGCGTACATCTCAGTCAGAGTCTTGGGCAGCTCTCCTCCCTCTCTGGTTTTCAACACATCCTCCAGAACTGTTGCAGTGATCCAGCAGAAGACTGGGATGTGGCACATGATGTGGAGGCTTCGTGATGTCACGATATGGGAGATGAGTTTGTCAGCCTCCTCCTTACCTTTGACTCTCTTCCTGAAGTACTCCTCTTTCTGTTGGTCGGTGAACCCCCTGACCTCTGTTGTACTGCTGATAAACTCTCGAGGGATCTGATTGGCCGCTGCAGGCCGTGTGGTTACCCAGATGCGAGCAGAGCGTAGCAGTTTCCCATTGATGAGTTTCCTCAGCAGGACATCTGTTTTAGCTGCCTTTGTTACATCGACAGAGCGAATGTCTTCAGAATGAAGGTCGAGATGAAGGCGGCTCTCATCCAGCCCATCAAACACAAACAGAAGTTTGAATTTACTCTTGTCATAGTTGGTGATTCCTGATGACTGAACATCTGTAAAGATGTAATTAAGAGCCTCCTGTGGGATGCCTACAGTTTCTGGGATGCATTCATGAATGAGCTCTGCCAAACTGAACTTTTCTCCCTTCAGAGGATTCAGCTGACGGAAGGTGAAGGGGAAAATCAGATGCACATCTTGATTGGATCTTTGTTCAGCCCAGTCCAAAACAAACTTGTGAACAAGGAAAGTTTTTCCAATTCCTGCGATTCCATTGGTCATCACTGTTTTGATGGGTCTGTAGTCTCCTGAAGGATGTTTGAACATGTCTGTGGGTCTAATAGGTTTCTCTGGCTCTGCCGGCTTCCATACTTTCTCAATCTGCCGGATCTCATGCTGTGTGTTGATATGTACATCATACCCAGCTGTGATGTACAGCTCTGTGTAGATATCAACCAGACGCTGTTTATCTTCTGTCCAACCTTCTTGGGTACACATAAACTTGTCCTGGAAGTTTGATTGAAGTATTTGCTGGAAAAACTTGATGGGGCGAGGCTCTGGTACTGGAACCACCACATCTGTATCAAACATGAGGGGAAAAATACAAAGTGTGCTGTGTATATTTCACGAATACCCATGTTGTTGTTGGAAGCAGTAAACAAAAAGTTCCATAAAGTTAAGCTTTCATTGTTCAGAGGAAGATCAATAATACAACAGCACTGGTAAAAATTAAAAAAAAAAATGTTAAGCCAGAGTTAAAATGTCCTCAGGTTACTGAATTTAGTGAATCCCTGGCCCTGGATCCAGCCCTCTGGATGAAACTACTTGCTAGGTGTAAGGAACCTATGTTGTCACACAGCAAGCAGGTAATGCTCATTATGAGGTGGCCTCACTTCCTTGTGACAATTAAAGCCCACGCAGCAGATGTTGCTGCATTGCAACAGCAGTTTACTTGTGTATTCTCCCTTCTGCCCTCTGACCATCCTCATAAAATACTTCTGTGATCTCAGAAGGACCTGACACAACTCCGTAACTGTGGTTTGTGTTTTTTTATTGTTATCACACAATCTGCTTTATGTCACCTTTTGGGACCTTCCAGATGCACGCTGCCCTGGCTCCAGTGCTCTCCTCCAGCAGCAGCCTCCTCTCCAGGCCTGGCTGCTACTGAAATAGGGAATGCAAAATGCTCACTGGCTGTGCAAAACCAGCCTCCCTGACACCAAACCATGAACCTGCTGCTCCACTCCTCCCCTGCAGCTGAGCCACCAACCACACAGTGCCACCCCCCCACCGCCCAATTTGTGCCGGGGAGCCATCTGGCCTAGCCGGTCTTGAGACGCGGACAGGATGCAATAGCTGCTGTTTTATCCATCTGTGGCTGCACATGCTCACAACCCTAATTGGTACCCCAGAAACTATACGTCCCTCCGTCCAACCACACACTTTTTCGGGTTGGCCGTGAACCCCGCCTGCCTCAGAGACTCCAGGACCACTACCACCCGCTGCATATGCTCCGCCCAAGTGTCACTATTGATGATGATGTCTTCCAGGTCGGCTGCAGCATATGCAGCATAATCAAATCAAATCAAATCACTTTTATTGTCACATCACATGTGCAGGCACATTGGTACAGCACATGCGAGTGAAATTCTTGTGTGCGAGCCCCACAAGCAACAGAGATGTGCAAACACAACAACACAAACGAGCAAAATACAAGAATGGCCGACCTGAAACTAATAAATATATGTACAATATATAATAGTGTATGCATTTCTGGATGTGTATACTAAATATTTTCCTACGTATGTGTGTGTGTGTGTGTGTGTGTGTGTACACATTTTTACAAATTAAATAGTAAAAAAAATAAAATAATAATAATAATAATAATAATAATAATAATAATAAAATATATAAAATATACAGAGTTGAATATGTGCAAAACAAGTGGCATTTATATACAGTGTGGAGTGCATAATGTTGAAGTTCCAGTAGTGAAGCTGAGGTGTCTATGACGTGTTCAGCAGTCTGATGGCCTGATGGAAGAAGCTGTCTCTCAGTCTGCTGGTACGGGACCGGATGCTGCAGAACCTCCTTCCTGATGGAAGCAGTCTGAACAGTTTATGGCTGGGGTGACTGGAGTCCTTGATGATCCTCCCCGCTTTCCTCAGGCACCGCTTCCTGTAGATGTCTTGGAGGGAGGGAAGCTCACCTCCAATTATCCGTTCAGAGCACCGCACTACTCGCTGGAGAGCTTTGCAGTTGTAGGCGGTGCTGTTGCCATACCAGGTGGTGATGCATCCAGTGAGGATGCTCTCAATGGCACAGTGATAGAAGGTCCTGAGGATGCGGGGGCTCATGCCGAATCTTTTCAGTCTCCTGAGAAAGAAGAGGCGCTGCTGCGCCTTCTTCACTGTTTTGTTTGTGTGTACTGACCACGTAAGATCCTCAGCCAGATGTACTCCAAGGAACCGGAAGCTGCTCACTCTCTCCACAGCAGCGCCGTTGATGGTGATGGGGGTGTGTACTTCTCTGCACCTCCGGAAGTCCACTATCAACTCCTTTGTCTTTGCGACGTTGAGGGTGAGATGGTTGTCTTGACACCAGTGGGTCAGGGCGCTGACCTCCTCCCTGTAAGCCGTCTCATCATAGTTGGTGATAAGACCCACCACTGTAGTGTCGTCCGCAAACTTCACAATGATGTTGGAGCTGTTAGTGGCTGTGCAGTCGTAGGTGTAGAGTGAGTACAAGAGAGGGCTCAGTACACACCCCTGTGGAGCACCAGTGTTCAGTGTGATGGGGGATGAGGTGATGCTGCCCAGTCTGACCACCTGGCGTCTGTCAGACAGGAAGCTAAGGATCCAGCTGCAGAGGGAGCTGCTCAGTCCTAGATCCTGCAGTTTCCTGTCCAGCTTCGAGGGAACGATGGTATTGAATGCTGAGCTGTAATCTACAAACAGCATTCTCACATACGTGTCTCTCTTCTCCAGGTGTGACAGGGCAGTGTGTAGTGTCAGGGCTATGGCATCATCAGTGGACCTGTTGTGGCGGTATGCAAACTGTAGAGGGTCCAGTGAGTCGGGTAGTGCAGAGCAGATGAAGTCCCTGACCAGCTTCTCGAAGCATTTGCTTACGATGGGGGTCAGGGCTACAGGTCGCCAGTCGTTCAGTGAGGAGATGGTGGAGGATTTGGGTACAGGGACGATGGTGGCCATTTTGAAGCAGGCTGGGACTACAGACAGAGAGAGGGAAAGGTTGAAGATGTGCGTGAACACTCCAGCCAGCTGAGCCGCGCATGACCTGAGGACGCGGCCGGGAATCCCGTCCGGACCAGTAGCTTTGCGTGCGTTCACCTTCCTGAAGCACTTCCGCACATCCTCCTCAGACACAGTGTGCGCACTGACGTCATCCGCGGTGCGCACACTGTCCGGTCTCATGGTGTTCGCTGTGTCGAATCTAGCGTAGAATACGTTTAGATCCTCACACAGAGAGGCCGTGGTCTGCGGTGTGCTGGTTTTCCCTCTAAAGTCTGTGATCGTGAGGACGCAGCAACCGGTCTCTGAGATGCTGGAAGGTGGCAGGGGCTCCGAACAAGCCGAACATTAGTGTAACAAACTGGTACAAACCGTAAAGAGTAGAGAAGGCCCTTTTTTACTTTGACTCTGCAGACCAGGCAATCTGCCAGTAGCCCTCGGTTAAATCCAGCATCGGTATGGGATAAGCATCAAACTGTGACACCTCATTCACCTTGCGATAGTCTATGCAGAACCATATAGATCCATCTTTCTTCACTACCAGAACTATGGGGCTACACCAAGCGATGTGTGACTCTTCTATTACTCCCAGCTTCAAAACCTCCGCCAATTCCCTTTGCATGATTTGTCTTCTGTGCTCCAGTAACCTGTAGGGTCGTGAACGGACCATCACGCCAGGCCGCTTGTCAAATTGATGCACCATAACAGTCATACAGCTGGGTAAGGGGGAGAACACATTTGCAAAATGCTGTTGCAATGCAGCAACATCCACAACATCCACATCCACACCTGTGTGCAATGGTCATCACAAATGAAGGGAGGCAGGAATGGTGGAATCTGGAGTCCAACCAACGATCCCAGTTGCGTTCATCTTCATGAACAAACTTCCGAATCATGGACATTAAGGTCTTATTCAGCCGCTCCACCAGCCCATCATACTGAGGGTGGTAGGCTTAATGCCCTACAATTCGTAAAGCTAGACATCTATGAAGTTCTTTGGTCAGTCAGTATCTTTTTCAGGATACCGACTCAACAGATGACCTGAAATAGCACCTGTGCCACACTTAGCAGAAATGGTGTGCAGTGGCACTGTTTGTGGATATTGCCTTGCAAATCCACCAGAACTAACACAAAGCGATTGTTACGGGTCCCAGATGTGAAGACCACAATAACAAAAAGAATACAAATCTGTAAAAATAAAGGTAGAGTCTCAGAGAAAGAATCACAGGAGCACTCGTGTCTTTTCCCGAATTGCATCTCTTATTTCAGATCAACAAATATAATTTACATCCAGTGCTTTCACTTGTCAGATATGCTCAATAACTGTAAAAGGTAAATAAAAGGCATTTGGCAAATATATGCATCTATGGTCATTACATTTCTCCAGTTTACACTGTTAATTACACTATCCCTTCACTCTTTTACATCAGCAGTGCAGATAGCATATAATGCCTTAAACGTCTTATTGCTCTTTCTCACATATAGGGCAAACTCAAAATAGCTTATCCACAAATCTGATATAAGTGCATAAATCTTACTAGATTAGACAAAACACACCTGGATGTATTACTTTGCAATGTAACAACATAAATGTACATTCATTCTTAGCTTATTCTTAACATTTCCACATCACTTGAACCATAAAGTGTATATAAGATATTTTAAACTCGAATAATCTGATGTCAGGGCCTTTACAGTTAAATTGGAGCACCACACACACATATTTGCTTGTTAAATGGAATTTACCAAGTTTAAATACATCCCGCGGGCTGGCGAACTCTCGCGGTAACTCTCGCGATAACTCGCGGTAACTCTCGCGAGACCTAGGGCTGCGCGGCTCGGCTTTACCACCGCTGCGGTGCCGCGCTTCAGTAATTTTCAACTAAACCCCACTTAAGGTTACATCGGCGGTGTCAACATAACTCTCAGTAAACACCGAAGTAGAACAAGGCACAAAACCCTCATACACTGTATTTTTAAGACGATACTGACCTGTAAAAATAAAGGTAGAGTCTCAGAGAAAGAATCACAGGAGCACTCGTGTCTTTTCCCGAATTGCATCTGAGAGGACAGGAAGTTGGTCCGCTCTAGGCAACCGCGGGCGAACGACTACAGTGTCAACAGTTCCGCTTATTATTTCTCACTTTTACTCTCCTCAATTGTTATGGACTACACGTAATGAATGTAAAATAATAATTGTCTTAATTGCTGACATATGTTTTTCTTAAAAATAATAAAATTTACCAAAATGTGGTAGCACATTTGTGTTCACCACACGCTCCCCAACAGCAAAAGTGGCTCCCGACACTTAACTTGAATTATAAAAAAACCCTTTAAACTAACAAAGTCTCTTTACAGAAGTCCCTGGAATATTCCTCTTGCCCAGGTGTCCTTAGACTTCAGGCATTCTTCTTCCTGAGATTTCTGTTCGATTCAATAGCAAGGAACAACATATGAAACAGGTAAGTAAGGGCTAAGGGTGAGGGGAGAGGGGTAGGGGGGTTGGGAGTAGAGAAGAGGGTAGTAGAGGGAAGGATATGGCGAAGGCTGGACGTTGATGGTGTTCACCGCAGGATGAGCCTGATAGGCTGGTTGACCCAAGGACGGGTAGGTGAAGAATGTGGTGGGACGTCTCTGCCTGCTGGACTGCCTAAGATGAGATGGTGGCTCTGGATGGATGTCATCCCCTGGCTCCACCCTGGGTTCTGGCTCTGGGTCAGGAAGCTCTACTGGATCAGGACTGGACTCAGTGACGTCAACTTCTTCTTGAACCTGAGGCATCTCCTGATCGTCACTTAGTTGAGGTAGGTCTGGGTCTCTTAACACAATTAGATCCTCTTCCGGAACCATGACACTTTTTTTTCTAGGTTGGACACGAGCCCTTAAGACTTGTCCTAGTTCACTTGGACTGGAGCTCCGTTGCGCTCCACTTGGAACTGGTGTGACTGGAGAATGGCCCCCTCGAGGGTATCTGGGTACACCAAGCCAGTACAATGGCTCACCCTCTTCCGAGTCAGTTGTGTCAGGGTTCGGCTCTGGTGTCATTGGTCTTCCGGTGGACTTCTTGTTTCTCTTGTGTGGTCTTGTAGCCTGACTTTGGATAATGTCCACTGGCAAGTCATTTACTTGTAACAACAAGTTCCTGTGCAAGGTGCGAACAGGACGGCCTCCCGCCTCTGGACTCACTTTGTAGACGGGGTTGTCGCCCACTTGCTCCCTCACAATGTAGACCGTTTGCTCCCAGTAGGGTCTCAGTTTGCCAGGGCCCCCCCTTTCACTCAGGTTTCGTACCAGTACTCTGTCTCCTGCCTGTAGCATTACTCCTTTGCATCTTTTGTCATAGTTTGCTTTGCCTTTGGAACTTGACTGTTGACTGTTTGCATTTGCAATGCGGTATGCTTCTGTCATCTTCCCTTTCCATCTTTCTGCATACCCATGTGGTGTCTCAGTGTTGTTTTCTGCCATGAGACCAAAGAGAAGGTCTACTGGAAGACGAGGGTGTCGACCATACAAGAGGTAGTACGGAGAGAAGCCAGTCGATTCATGCTTGGTAGAGTTGTAAGCATGGATAACATGGGGTAGATGTTCCTTCCAATTTTGTTTCTCCTTTTCTCCCAGTGTACGCAGCATCTGTAACAGGGTGCGATTCAGTCTTTCAGTAGGGTTGCATTGGGGATGGTAGGGGGATGTCCTTGAGTGACCAACGCCTGCGAGTTCTCTTAGGGACTTGAATAACTGATTCTCGAACTCGCGACCCTGGTCGTGGTGGAGCTTGGAGGGGTAGCCGAATTTGGGAATGTAGTCATTGAAGAGGCGGTCTGCCGCGGTCTTTGCGGCCTTATTCTTGGTGGGATACGCTTGTGCGAACCTGGTAAAATGGTCTACAACAACCAGTATATATTCAAACCCACCTTTACAAGACTCTAAGTGCAGGAAGTCAATGCAAACAAGCTCAAGAGGGGAGCTGGATGTTATGCTACCCATGGGTGCTCTCTCGTGTGTCGTTGGCTTCTTCTGCTTGATGCACTGACACTTCCTTGTGACGTACTCTTCAATTTCTCTCTTCATGAAAGGCCAATAGAACCGCTCTCGAGCCAGGTTCAAGACTTTCTCCACGCCGACATGGCCCATGTTGTTGTGGAGGTGTGTGAGAGCTACCTGTCTGTAGAGAGTAGGTAGGACCAGCTGCTTGCGTCCTGTAGTCTTTCTATAGAGAAGGTCATTCTCCATGTGCAGCCGACTCCACTCTCTCAACAGTCTCTTTGTGTTAGTGTCAGCCTTGTCATCTTCTGTTGGTCTTACGTCCTTCTCTACCATGTCAATGACTTTTCCGATTGCTGGATCTGCTCTCTGCGATTGTACAAGTTGGTCATGACTGATTGACTGTAGGGGTTCTTTGACAGGTAGGTTTGGTGCGGTGAGGTTAAGGGCTGCAATCCATGCTACGTCTCCTTGCTTCGCTCTTCTGCTCCCTTCCCAAACTGCACATACGGCTTCCTCCGACAGTTCCTCTGAGCACTCTCCCATGAACCTCTCAATGTCAAGTGGGCAACGTGACAGCACATCTGCATCAATGTTTACTTTTCCCGGCCGGTATTTGATGTCGAAGTGGAAATCTGCCAATTGTCCAACCCAACGGTGTCCAACTGCGTTGAGCTTTGCTGTGCTGAGGACATATGTCAAGGGATTGTTATCTGTAAAAATGGTGAAATGTGGAGCATAGTAGAGGTAATCCTTAAACTTGTCACAAAACTGCCCACTTGAGGGCGAGAAACTCTAGTTTTCCGCTGTGCAAGTGGTAGTTTTGTTCAGCAGGTGTGAGCGTGCGAGACCCGTACCCAATCACTCTCATCTTGTCTTGTTGGTTCTGATATAGGACGGCACCAAGGCCCCTCTGGGATGCGTCCGTGTGCAATATAAAAGGGCGGGTGAAGTCAGGGTACGCTAACACTGGTGGCTGAGTGAGCATGTCGATCAAGCGCTCGAGAATCTCTTGGTGTTCTTTGTTCCACTGTATCAGGGCTCGAGAAGGCTGCTGAGTGTGTTTTGCTCTGCCTCTAGTTGGCTTTGGTGGCAGTGTGTTGGACGGGACTTGGAGCAAGTCATACAACGGTTGGCTATGCGGGAGAAGTCCTGCACATACGTCCGATAGTAGCTTAGGAATCCCAAAAGCTGCCTGACTTCTCCGACGGTCTGTGGCCTTTTGTGTTTGAGTGCCTGTACTGCCTCGGTATCTTTGGGGTCCACCTTTACTCCATCTGCAGATACCAATCGGCCGACATAGCGAACCTCTTTACGGAACAGCTCACACTTCTCGGGTTTTAGCTTTACACCATGCCGTTGTAGGGCTTGGAGGACTTTCTGTAGCACTTGGACATGTTCGTCAAACGACTTGGAAAAACAAAGCACGTCGTCAAGGTAAGGGATACAGCACTCATCTCTGAGGGTGTCAAGCATTTCTTCCATGCTCCGTTGGAAGGCTGCTGGGGCATTAGACAGTCCAAAGGGTATCCTCACCCATTCATAGAGGCCCCACGGGCTAGTGAATGCCGTCAGGTACCTTGAGCCTTCTGCGATGAAACCTTGATGATAAGCTTTACCCTGATCCAGGATCGAGAACCAGCTGTAACCACCTAGCGAGTCTGTGAGATCCTGGATCCGGGGGAGTGGGTGTCTGTCTGGCACAGTCTTGTTGTTTAAGAGACGATAATCGATGCACAAACGTAAAGACCCATCCTTCTTCCTTACGCAAATGACTGGAGCAGCATACGGCGACTGTGACTTCACTACCCATCCCTTGACAATCAGCTCTTGAATATACTCCTTTACTTCCCTGTAGAGGGGTTTAGGGATAGAAGCATAGGCCCTCTGGACTGGTGTATCATCTTTGAGCCTGATTTCCATTTGTAGTGAAGGGATACAGCCTATGTCTGTGCTGCTACGAGAGAACGCCTCACACTCTTCCCTTAACACCTTTTCAACTGACTTCTGTTGGTCCGGACTCAGGTGGCTAAGATCAACTGGGGGTAGCCATGACTCAGTGGACAGTTCAGAAACAGGGGTGGCTGCGCTTACCTCAGCTATGGTGATGGGGCTCTGTGTGGGTTGAGTCAGCTCTGATGTGTTTGTGGGTCGGTCTGCCTCAATAACTTTAGCGACATGTTGAATAGTACCCAGGGCTGTTCTCTTCGGTAGAATTATTTCGTGTTTGGAGTGGTTAGAGATGGGGACCTTAACAAATGGCCTTTGAGGGTTGTTGATCTCAAGGAGCCCTTCCCCAACACTCAGGTGTCTCAAGGCAGTGTTCTCGTCGGGTTCGTACAGCACCAGGGGGTCACAAATGTCAAAACTTTGGGGTACTCTGCACCACACTTGGACTGCTTTTCCAGCAGGAATGGTCACATTGCTCTTCCCAATTCTCACTGTGGCTGGGTCACATTCTGCTCTTTGTGGTACTTGTATGAAGTTTACCATAGCCATCACTTGCTCTTCGTCTGTACCAAAAGCTTTGCGTAGGAGACTATACAATAGAGCACTGGCCTCTCGGTCTGACTCTTGTGTTTGGATAATGGCGCCAAGCACGTTCGCTCCCAGGAGGGGCTGAGGGAGTGACAGCTTACTGACAAGGAAAGGGGCTTGCACAGTAAGATTGGGATCTTCGTGACCAGCGAGAGTGACTGTAAGTTCAACCCACCCATCATAAGGAACTGCTTGTCCGTTAACCGCATAAACTTCAAGTCCATCATTTAACAGCTCTTGGAGGGGTCGCACCTGATAGTTAGGAATAAACCGCTGAACCCACTGTCTGTCCACTAAACTCACTTGTGAGCCAGAATCAAATAACACTGTCACTGGATAGCCACCAATCAAACACTTGAGGAGGCTTTTCTTTCCAACTAGGGGGACTTTACAGCTGTTTGGTGTTAAACTTTGGCAAGAGGTTACCTGTTGCTTTCTCTGGTCTCGCTTTGGCTGCTTTCTTTTTAGCTTACTGCGACGTCTTGCACACTCAGTAGTAAGCTGTGCAGAGGAGGACCTTACTGGCTGGGACTGTGACTCTGCGCCGGCCTCTGGCTGTCCCTCGACAGAGACCGATTCCAGTTTCCCTGAGTTTTGGTCCGCTTTAAACATCCCACCGCTCTGTGTCCTGACTCGCAGCATACAAAGCAATGACTACAGTCCTGCAAGTTCTGTTCAGTACACTTTGGACAAAGGAACGCTTTCTTTTGGGGAGGTCTGTTGGGGTTGGCTGGGGTTTGGAAAAGCGGGTTGGGAGGTGGTTGTGGGGACAGCTGGCAAGGCTTTGCCTCCTGTTGTTTAATTAGGCTGGCGACCATGTTAGTTAGAGTCTCTACTTGGGCGGCAAGTTGTTTGATTGTTGGTGAGGATTGTTCTTTGGCTATCTTGTCGTTTGCTTCGATCCCAGCACTTTGGGCTTGTGCACTCTTTTGGCGGGCGACTTGGCCTAACCTTCGCTGGTGTTCATTTTCATCACTGATAATCTTTGTGACCTCACTAAGAATCTCTTCGTCAGTGACATTGTTGTTTGAGGTGAGAGGTCTTAGTCTTTGTCGCAAGTCTGCGTACTTAGCCCCCAGGCCTTGATAGATTGTGTGGAGGAAAACTTCCTGGACAGTTCTTGGGTCATAGGAGATCTCAGTGTTGGCCTGCTTCGACTGAAAAATAAGCTTCTGTTTAAGTCCAATCATGCGATACAGAAACTGCTGGGGCGTCTCTTGTTCACTTTGTCTAGCACACATTAACTCCTGGAGCATTTCAGTTGTCGCTTTTTCTCCGAGATGAGACCTCAGAAAGCCCTGAAGTTCATGGAGAGACAGGTCATCTTTGAGCATTAACATGTCCCGGAAAGTGCCAGGCTTCACAATTCTCAACACACCTCGAACAATTTCAGCCTCCACAAATCCTTCTTTAACTCCTTCATTAATCTGCTTGGTGAGACTGTTGTAGCTGATTTCGGAACTGTTGTCTCCAATCTGTCCCCCAAACACTTTGAATTCTCTGCGTGGTAAGTACGAAAAGTCTCTTACAGTGACTGGCTGCTTAGGGCTAATCTGTATGATTGGTTGTGGTTGCAAATTGCTCTGCTGGCGTGCTACAGCAGGTGACTGGGCCCTTACAGTTCCACATAGTCTTAGCCTCTCACCCAGTGTCTCATACGCTTTCCTCAACTCCTCTAACTGTTGTGTTTCTGCGTTTGCATAGGGATTTGGTGATATATCTGGTGGATCTTCCGGCGGTTGTGGGTCTAGCACGGTATTAGATGGTTGTGGACTGGGCATGGCATGTACTTCATTCTCACCAGCTGTTTGCACGGCAGGATTACTTCCCTGGATGACCAGATTAATCAAATCATTCAGCGTCAACAAATGACTCATGCCCTCATCTTCAAGTTGCAATAGTGTATTTGACTGCATGTAGGAGGTGATATAGTCCATACAACCTTCTTTATCATCCTGACTGAGCTGTGTAGTGTCTTTGTTTTCTGATGCGAGGCTCTTAGCGAGTTCGAAGAGGTCTTGACCTTGGAGTGAAAACAAGCGTCTCCTGATATTCCAGGCAAGTTCCTTTCTCTCGGTCGACATGTTGTATGTATTTCTGATTATCCTTCAGCTCGATAGGGACTAGGATGCGTCACACTCCCCTCACTGCAGTACGGTTCCACGTCGAGGCAAAGGTCCCCTTTTCACCTCACTACCTGGACACCTACTCGCTGGCTTGGCTGGAGTAACGGCCTTGTCACGATTGTGTCGTGGTTCTGGTATCACTGGATCTGTCCTCGACGACTGTAGAGGAGAGATCCCGGACGAGCCCCCACAGTTTGTTACGGGTCCCAGATGTGAAGACCACAATAACAAAAAGAATACAAATCTGTAAAAATAAAGGTAGAGTCTCAGAGAAAGAATCACAGGAGCACTCGTGTCTTTTCCCGAATTGCATCTCTTATTTCAGATCAACAAATATAATTTACATCCAGTGCTTTCACTTGTCAGATATGCTCAATAACTGTAAAAGGTAAATAAAAGGCATTTGGCAAATATATGCATCTATGGTCATTACATTTCTCCAGTTTACACTGTTAATTACACTATCCCTTCACTCTTTTACATCAGCAGTGCAGATAGCATATAATGCCTTAAACGTCTTATTGCTCTTTCTCACATATAGGGCAAACTCAAAATAGCTTATCCACAAATCTGATATAAGTGCATAAATCTTACTAGATTAGACAAAACACACCTGGATGTATTACTTTGCAATGTAACAACATAAATGTACATTCATTCTTAGCTTATTCTTAACATTTCCACATCACTTGAACCATAAAGTGTATATAAGATATTTTAAACTCGAATAATCTGATGTCAGGGCCTTTACAGTTAAATTGGAGCACCACACACACATATTTGCTTGTTAAATGGAATTTACCAAGTTTAAATACATCCCGCGGGCTGGCGAACTCTCGCGGTAACTCTCGCGATAACTCGCGGTAACTCTCGCGAGACCTAGGGCTGCGCGGCTCGGCTTTACCACCGCTGCGGTGCCGCGCTTCAGTAATTTTCAACTAAACCCCACTTAAGGTTACATCGGCGGTGTCAACATAACTCTCAGTAAACACCGAAGTAGAACAAGGCACAAAACCCTCATACACTGTATTTTTAAGACGATACTGACCTGTAAAAATAAAGGTAGAGTCTCAGAGAAAGAATCACAGGAGCACTCGTGTCTTTTCCCGAATTGCATCTGAGAGGACAGGAAGTTGGTCCGCTCTAGGCAACTGCGGGCGAACGACTACAGTGTCAACAGTTCCGCTTATTATTTCTCACTTTTACTCTCCTCAATTGTTATGGACTACACGTAATGAATGTAAAATAATAATTGTCTTAATTGCTGACATATGTTTTTCTTAAAAATAATAAAATTTACCAAAATGTGGTAGCACATTTGTGTTCACCACACGATAGCCGTGTGAAATGCCCCGATGAGGTCCATGCCAATGCGCTCGAACAGGACCTCCATTAATGGTAATGAGTGTAACTGGAGCCGATGGGGTCTCCCGAGAAGGCCCCACTGACTCCTCCGCTGAGCACCACACAGACCTCGCATGTCCCTACCGGCCGCGATTGCATACTGACACACAGTCCAATTAATTTACCGAACCTGGGCCAATCCGTCCGCAAAATTAAGGGGTGCGTCATCCTGCCTGTCACACAGCTTACCATGGCAGGATATTTAAAAGTAAAATGGGAGGCGGACTCTTCAGCTTTCATGCCTCTCTTCGGTGTTGGGTGCTCTCCACTGACTGTGCCAGAATAAAATACGAATAGTAGACAGCAGGAATAAATAACAAACAAGAGAAAGTCACACACTGGAGAACAAATGCTTGGAAGTAGTGCAAAGAAAAGACTCTAGAGTCTGGATTGTTGGGGTGGTGGGTGGAGGATAGTGTTTGTTAGCAGTCTGACTGGCCCAGGGGAAGAAGCTGTTGGTGAGTCTGGAGGTATGGGACCTGACTGGCCTGAGAGGGCAGCGGGTCAAATAGGTGGTGGGCGGGGCTCGCCTGTGATGCCCCTGGTTTTCCTGAGACAGGAGGATCTGGAGATGGCCTCCAGGGGTGGCAGAGGGCAGCCAGTAAGTTATTTGGGCCTTCCTGTTTTCAGTTGTGGCCCCTGAGTACCAAACACGAGGCAGGAGGAGAGCACACTCTCCACTGAGGAGGAGTAGAAGCTTCACACAGGGTAGCTGTGTGAGAATGCTGTTTGTTGATTACAGTTCAGCGTTTAACACAATAGTGCCCTGCAGACTGTTCACAAAGCTGAGGGATCTGGGACTTAACAGCCGTCTGTGTGCATGGGTGTTGGACTTCCTCACTGGCAGAACTCAGGTGGTGAGGGTGGGCAGGTGCTTCTCCAACAGCATCACCATCAACACAGGAGCACCTCAGGGATGTGTCCTCTCGCCACTGCTCTACTCCCTCTACACTTCAGACTGTGTGGCCACCCGCGGCTCCAATACCATTGTGAAGTTCGCTGACGACACAGTGGTGTTGGGTGCCATCTCCAACAACGATGAGATGGCCTACATGGATGAAGTGAAGAATCTGGCATCGCGGTGCCAGGACAACCACCTCCAGCTGAACGTCGGCAAGACCAAGGAGCTGGTGGTGGACTTCAGAAGGGGTCAGCACAGAGACTACAAGCCCATTATCATCAATGGAGCTCCAGTGGAGAGGGTGCAGTCCTTCAAGTATCTCGGTGTCCACATCTCCTCAGACCTGACATGGGCTGCCCACATTCAGGTCCAGACCAAAAAGGCTAGGCAGCGCCTGTATCACCTACGACAACTGAGGAAGTTCAGGGTCTCTCCAAAGATCCTCAGGATTTTCTATACAGGCGCTGTGGAGAGCATCCTCACACAGAACATGACATCGTGGTTTGGGAACAGCTGTGTGAAGGACCAAAAAGCTCTCCAGAGAGTGATCCGTACAGCAGAACGCTGCTGCAGGATTGCTCTCCCCCCGCTTCAGGACACCTACACCAGGAGATGCCGGACTAGAGCAGCGCAGATACTGAAGGACCCGTCCCATCCTGGCAACAAACTGTTCCAACTTCTGCAATCTGGTAGAAGGTTCCGCATCTTCCGGGCAAGGACAGAGAGACTCAAGAGGAGCTTCTATCCCCAAGCCATCCGTGCCCTAAACACACACACACACACACACACACACACACACACACACACACACACACACACACACACACACACACACACACACACACACACACACCCTCTCACATCATCCATAAGTGGCTGAGACAGGACTCTCTTCCAGACACTCTAAACACACCAGCACAATGTACATTTCAAATTCCTTTCATTTTAAATATGTTCATATTCTGTAAAATAGTCAGATTGTCTATTCTAGTGTGCAGTAGTAGCATGTATGCAGCAAGCCCAGGGGAATTCCTGTACATTAGTGATGTTAAATA